>NW_008617698.1:702-1217 GCF_000691845.1 Merops nubicus | reverse complement strand
AAAAAAACAACAAAAAAAAAAGACAGAAAATACCAATTAACCACTTTAAACAAGTCACGGACCTTGTTTCACACTGGAAAACAAAGAGGATCAAGCAAGTGGGACCCTTCTCCCCCCCATGCCCCTGTACATACCCCTCTGCCTGGTGGGACCCCACTGCCTTCCCCCCACCCCCGAGGTCCCTTCACACCCCCTGCGCCAAACTGGTGATGCTGGAGTGAAAGAAAAGTGCAATAATTGGGGTGGGGGGAGCCCTGTGGCCAGGGGGTGTGTGGTGGTGGCCAGGCTCCCCCCCACGGGGGGCTCTGCTGGAGCTGTGGAAGCAGCTGGACAGGGGCAGAGGGTCTGGCTGCAGGTGCTGGGGGTGTCCTGGGGGGTGTTCCCTGCAGCCTCAGGCTGAGAGGGGGCATGAAGGAGAGTGGTAGAATCAGTTTGGTTGGAAGAGATCTGTAAGGGGGTTGTTCAGCCTGGAGAGGAGGAGGTTCCAGGGAGACCTTCTGGTGGCCTGCCAGGAC
>NW_008617698.1:0-232 GCF_000691845.1 Merops nubicus | reverse complement strand
TGGTCCTCAGGGCCAACCTCACCCTCCCCTGGGGCAACTTGAGGCCATGTCCTCTTGTCCTGTCCCTTGTTCCTCAGGCAAGGGATGGGGTCCGTGGCTCCTTGGCTTTGTGGCCAGTTGCTGGGGGGGTTTGTGGCCAGCAGAGGGGTGAGGGCAGCGGGCTGGCTGGTGCTGCAGGACAGGCTGGGTGGTGTGAGCACCCTGCAGGTGGCTGGGACAGGAGGTTGCTGGG
>NW_008617697.1:0-16766 GCF_000691845.1 Merops nubicus | reverse complement strand
AGATGAAGGTATAGCGATCGTAAGCAAGGAAGCCACCATAAATAGCAATAATCTAGTCTCCTGGCACATTTTCAGTGAGCTGCAAATGATCCTGCTCTCCAGCTGATCTTCACCTGGCCAGAATCAGCCAATAATTAATTTACTCTGGATGTATGAGAAGTGCAACTCCTATCTGACTTCCTCAACTTCAGAGGCATAGGAAAAATGGAGCTAAAGTTAGAGCAAGCCTGGCTGTCTTGTTTAATTCTGAAAAATCTTTGGCTGATTCAGGGAAAGGCTTATCCTGGCAAACCCTTGTTCTTTAAAGGAAGACAGTCCTTGCTGTGGCAACTTGGTAGGAAAGGTACTAGAGATACTGGATCCATTTCTCCACACACACTCCCTCCTTTCCTTGTAGGTAATAACTTCAGTGGTTTGAAATTTGTATCACCACAGTATTTCAGTGTCATTCCTCTGAAATAGTCTCCTCAGGCATGGGTAGGCTGGCAGTGAAGAGAGTTTCCCAGGAAACATTTTACTGTTGGAAAAGACTGGGCTTGTTCAAATAAAACACAATACAGAAATGTGTCAGATGCAATCAGCGGTGGACAGAAGAATGTGAAACATGAAATCTTTACTTGTTACCTGTTCATTTTGATGTTGAAATGCTTCACTTGAACTTTCTTTAATTTAGTTTTGACTTTGTGCTTCTTTTTTTTTAACCTTAAGTCTAGGATGTTTCACTGAAGAATTCATAAGGAAGGGAAATAGGATTATCTGTATTTATATTTCGGCTTTATTAGAAAGAAATTACATGGTATTTTTGAATTAGACTATTTCGTAGAGAATTTTTTTTCCCCTTAGGTCTTTGATTTATCCTTAAATGCTTCATTCTGGGGGTGAAGAGTTAGTTTCTGCCTTCTTCTGGACAATCACAGCTGTATGATAGCTGAGTTGTTTTAAGAGTATCAAAGCACATCAACTTCTTCAGACTCAAAGCAGCTTCTACCTCTGTCAGCCTACAGCCTGAATTGCTTTTTCTTTTAATTTGTTTTTAATTTTTTTTTTTTTTAATAGCAGCAGTCATATTATTATAGCAAGGTTGTTTGCCTGGCCAAAAAAATTTCCTAATGCCTATCAGCAGAGACAAGTTTCTGACATGTGGTGGTTCTGCTGATCGGCTTTCAAGTGACCCTTGTAATTGGTGAGCATCAACTGGCAGTGAAGTTTCAGCATTAAACTTTAACTTATCTCATTTGGGGTCCTAATTGTGCTTTGAAATGTTTGATGGCTTGGCTGACCTTTCTCTGGGTTAGCTGAAGACTGAGATTTGTCTGCCAGAAGAGAAGCAGCTGAGGAAACCTTGAAGCATAGCAGTTTATTGGTTTCAATTAGACAGCGTCGTCTGGTATCTCTTGGTTTAAAAATGCCTCTGAGCTTTTTATGGGTTTTGAATGGAGCTGTAGGAAAAAGAAGACCCTGGGAATGCCAAGAATTTTACAAAGAGTAGGCAATGAGTATAAGTTGAAGAGCTACTTACATTAAATGCAGGGATTGGATACTGTAATCCTTTTTTTTTTTTTTTTTGTACTTCTAAAGCATTTCTAAACCTTCCTTTCCCCAGAGGAAATCTCCCAGGGGAACAACAAATTTCCCCTGCTAGTGGAAAAGTCCGGTGTCGCCATCTACCCCAGGCTGCTTCCCTGCTCCATGGGGACAGGTGCCATGGATGGTGCTGGGTTGAGTCTTTTGCCAAAAAACCTCCTGAAGACCTGAAGCTGTCTGAGAGACCTGTGTTTTTTTTCTTTAGGTCCAGTTCAACACTACATAGAGGGCCATATGATGCACACAATGAATGCAGATATTGCATGTGTAGGTTTTTTTCCTGATGCTACAAATGTTCTTGATTTCCATGCTGGCCTTATGGCTATATGCTGACATTTGTTCTGCCAGTCCCCGTGGAGCTCAGCACCAGCACAGAGTCCTGAACCACCAGGATGTGGCCCCTCGTCACTGTGTAATTAGTCTGAGAGCTGTGAGATGTCAGAACCTTGCCTGGCTGTGTTTGTGCAGGAGGTGAATGGTGATATCAAACACAGAAGGTAAGCAACAGAGCAGGCAGCTAAATTCAGACTGAGGGCTGATTTGGGGCAGCATGACTGATAAGTGGGACTCATTTGAGGGGGCTGCAGTGCCTGCATGTCAACAGCAGGCAGGAGACAAAACATCCTCTGGGATGCTGCTTCTCATCCTCTATTCCTAGCGGCAAAAGGGAATTTGGTGCCTGAAAATGAATCCTCTGACATCCTGCAGTAAGGATGCACAGGGTTGTCCCAGACTAGCTGCATCCCAGCCTCCAGGTAGTGCCTGTATTCCCCCCACTGGATTTGTGAGCCCTCTTGTGAGCAGGACCCATGGGCTCTGGGTCAGACCCTGGGGAGAGAGGATAGAGTGAGGAGGAGGAGAAGGGTTGGCTTCTTTCCAGCTCCCAGGAGAAGGGAAAGCCCTGTGGTGCTGGCAATGCCATTGGCAGCCAAGGATGTGGCACATTTTGGTAGACATGATAAAATCACTTATTATTAACCTTGATGAGCATGATGTTGGCATCTTACCCAGGACACCCCAACAGTCCCACGCCCAGCATAGCATCCCCATGCATTTAGAGGTCCTCTCCCTTTGGCTGATACTTTGTTAGATATTGGTCTCCTGTGACAATATTTTGTCTTGTATTTATAATCCCAGAGCACTGCAAAAGAAATGCTAAGATTAATACAGTCTATTACCTTGCCTTCATCCTTCAGAGCATTGGGTTAACCTCAGCCACTGAATAATTGCACCTGCAGAAATAGGTTTTATTGGAAGAAACAAGAGCAGGAGGACTCTGCAGGCAGCAGAGATCAAGATTGGTTGCCTTTGTAAAATAGTTGTGAGTCTCTTGGCTTGAGATTACATTGTTATCTTATGTCAGTGACTAATTTGTGAAGTGTGTATTCAGTAATAGACTATTTATTGCACACAGTTTAGTCCATAATCTATTTTCTCTCCATTGCCAATGCATTGCACAGTCGTGCATTGCAGCTAATGCTGAACAGAACTCCGAGCTGTGCAGAAACACTTTTTGACTTCTTCTCTTGCCATTTATTTTCCTATCAGGAATAAGTCTGGGAAAGCTCAGTCTCTTGGCAAAACTCTGCCAGTTACTTTTCCTGCTCTGGCAGGCCTTGGTCCTCAGCTCACTGGTGAGGCTCTGCTGAGATTGTGGTTTAAGGACCATCCAGTCAGAGCCACTGTGGAGAAGGGCAGTGGCTGAGGAGAAGGGCAGCGGCTGAGGAGAAGGGCAGCATGGAGTCTGAGGCTGCAGAATTGCAACCAGAAGGTAAAAGTTGATGCTTAAAATTTTTCATTGAGTCTTGCAGGTCAGGGAAAAAAAGGTGGAGAGACTGAAAGATTATTGTGGACGGCTTACTGGGAACACCCAAGTGCAGCTCACACTTGTACCTGCCTGTTTTATTTCCATCTCGGGAGTGAAAGCTGTGCAACAGAGATGCTCTATGGTCAATTTTTAATATCATCTCCCACTTTTTTTTTTTTCTTTTAAATGCCTGACGTGCCCAGGGATTTATTTGCTGAAAAGTGAATCCAGGAATTACTTGTACAGAGGAGAGCTGTAGGACTGGAGCTCGGGGTGGGGGGGCACAGCTACCTGCTGGGGATGCAAGCATTTGATCTACAGCACATGTAAACTGAAACCTCACCATTTGGTATGGCCATGATTGATATGCTTCAGGCCGGAGCAACGTGTATGAGCTGGTGGGAATGAGACTGAGTAGAATAGGAACCTCCCGGCCTCCATGGCACAGCTGGTCAGGTCTGGACCCCATGGTCAGTGTGGGAGAGAGGCTGTACAGGAGAAGAAGGGTGGGCAACACCATAGGAGCCCCTTACCCCTTCTCAGTGTCAGGGTGAAGGGGCAGGGTGACCATACTGTATTTTTTTTCCCCTTCACCTCAGCTGTGTGCACTGCCCACAGACCCTGAGCCCTTCAGAGACCTTGGGCAGCAACCAGCCTAGCTTTCCCAGGCATCCACAGCAGCAAATCCTGCTGCTTTGTCACCCATCAAGGACATCTACTGGGGACAAATGTCTCCTTTACCTGGGCTTAGTGCTGGCTTGATGTCACCAAGGAAAACTTTTCCACGTTGAGGAGAACTGCCTCTTCTCAGTTTGCGTGGCGAGGTCAAAGCCAGGAGAGCCCGTGTCGGCAGCAGCGATGGGTGCGGTGTGCTCCTGTGGCTCTGGGGCTTTGGGGGGTGCAAACCTGGGGAGCAGTGCAGGTGTTGGTGGCTCAGCTCTCATTTTGGTTTCATTCCCGCCCTGTAATACTGAGGAGAGGCTGTGGAGCAGGAATCCTCCAAACCACACACATACACACACACACACAAATCCTAACCAGTGCCTGGGGAGTGGATGGGGGATGTGGTGGCCAGACCCCTGCAGTGTATAAGATGGGGTGCACCCCCCAGCAATGCGAGAGCCATAAGGGGTGTAACCGTCAGGCCGGACCTGCCTGTGTGCCCCTGTGAATTTTGTATTTCGGCAGCAGGGGAGCCGTGAGAGGGCACTGTTGTATCGCGGGAGGAGGATGCGGGCAGCGGCATCCTCGACGGGCTCCAGGAACGTTTTGACTGTATTTTAGCAGTGTCAAGCTGCAGTATTTTGCAACAGGGAGCAGTTACAACAGACTCCCTGTTGCAAAATTAAATTTTGCATTTAAAAGAATTTAAAGACATGAGTAAAAGCCATTTCTTTATGGAGCAAATGTCCCTGTGCTGATGGAGTACTCAAGGGCTGGAGGGTGACTGTTTATCAGCAGAACATCCCCAAAATCAGTGACTCGTGGGTGTGCAAGTGACCCAGCCCAGATGCCCACGATACCCTGCCACATCCCACATGCTCCTGAGCTGACCATCAGCCAAACCTCGTCACGGAGGCCACCTCTGCTGCGTGCCTGCTGGGGTGACCTTCTGAGTGCCAAGCCCTGGAGAAGTGGTTACACCACAGGGTTTCCCTGGGTTTGAAATAATGAAAAGCCTCATTGGTGACAGCAACTTAAACAGGTGAAAAATTGCCATGTCATTCTTGCATTGTGCTGTGCAAAGCTGCCTGTTTCCCTATCTTGCTTTGCTTTATCTAACTTTTTTGAATGCTAAGTGATTGCAAATTAACATCTCTTACTTGCTTTGTTTCCTGGAAGCAAAAGCTTTCAAGAGGTGCAAACCCTTGCAGCTGAGTGTGTGCTATAGTGAGCTGCCCTCACCTTTATCTGATGCTCTAGGGCAGATGAATCCACAGATAATTGCTTTTATTTTTTGAAAATGTACTTATTGGTATAAATGGCAAAATTCTGAGAGACCAGCTCTGCACTTTGCCACTGATGAAGGGGTGTCTGCACCTGTTGATGGAAGGATGGGTCTTGCCAAGGCAGACAGTGCAAATGTCTCTGCACTCACATAGACTAAATGGGTCCTTAACGTTCAAGGCACCTTCACTGCAGCTGTCTGCATTGTGGAGGCTTTCCTTAATATCTCAAAAAAATGAAGAACTAAACAGTCCCAGCAATGACTAGAATGGGAGTTATTCCTTATCTAAACCACCTCCTCCTGTACTCCTTTCTGCAACACTTGTCAGGCTAAGCAAAGTAAATGACCAACACCAGAGGACTTTTTTGGATTTTTTTTTTCTCCTTTAGGTTAAAGTTTTGAGAGGATAAGGATTTTCTCTGGTACTGAATCTTCCTTTTGAGTTGACTGGTCCTGTGCAGGCTCTGCTCCCTTCACACTATTGGATTTCCCTCAACAGCAGGAGACATGTGTGAACCAGAAAAGTAACGAGGGGTGGCCCCATGTTACTTAAGATAATTTCTCTGCAATGGCAGTGACTTTTGTAACACCACCTTTCAGTGAGGCAGCTGTCATGCTCTGGAAAGCTGAGGGCATGTCCAGCACTCGATAGCTCCCTGAGCCTTGCTTCTGCAAGGGAGCTCAGAGCCAAGGGGTCATCAGAAAAAATGAGGTGAAACTTTGTGAAACTCAGAAAAGCTGCTCAGAAAGAAGCCCCTTCCAGGACTGAGTTTTACAGCAGTCTGACTGGCTGGCAGGTGTGGTTCCTTTTACCTGGTCTCTGATACAGAGAAAGAAGGAAGGCTTGGTCATTTTGGTATTTACTAAGTCTAGTAAATATTTAAAAAGAAAGTCATCCACCTGTTCCACACATTCAAACAAACAAAAAAAATCTACTCCAAAACACGATGGAGGGAATATCTGTTTGTCTGTCTGTACCAGTGATGCCAAACTGGCATTACAGCCCATTCCCCTGGGCAATTTTTCCAAGTACTGAAAAGAAACACAGAGGTATCAGAAATGGTACTTGCTTGTGGCTTTGTTAAGCGTGGAGATCAACAGAACTGAATACGTAACATTTATCTTTAAGCCTGAGCCTGTGAAGAGAGGACGGGTTAGCTTAATGGTTCTCAATTTTTACTGAAATCCATCTTTGGTGGGTATCAGGGTTTATGGTGATTAATACCATTCCATAACGCACCTCTCTATCAACAGAGATAACTGTCTTTACAGGGCAACATTTTTCACCTGCTTGTCAGCGTGTCGAGCACCACCAGAACATACAATCTCCTTCTGAATCCCACAGCTAATCACTTTTTATTTAAACATTATGTGGTGTCAGTAATGCTATTGGAAATGGGTTGACATAGCCGTGCTTCTTCATACCTACGCAGAGACAAGATGCTCAGAGCACACACCAGAACAGTGCCACCAGTTAAGAGGGAAACCCTTTTAACTCTTGGGGTCCTTTATCTTGCAGGTAAATGTAGAAACACTTAAAAAAGAAGAAAGGGGGAAAAAAAAAAAAAAAAAAAGGCAAGCTAGCTGGCTATTAACAAGTTGGTTTAATATGGACAATGGTGCTTTTCAGCATAGCAGGAGGAAAAGTTTACTTAACATCCCAGAGTGGAACAGCCTTTGAATCCACATCTCTTATACACAGTGGTGGCAAAGGTTTCCCCAGGTAGTGCAAGCCCCGTGTGCCATTTCTGAGGGAGGTTTGCTCATAACAAAGCAGGAAAAACTGATCAGCCAATCCACAGGAGGCAAAAAGCACGCTAGGGGATGAGTCAGGAGAATTAAGATGGGCAGACAAACTTCTATAACCTGTATACATAAAAACCTGTGTCTGGTAGACTCCAGCTGTGTTAAAGTTATCATCATTTTAGTTGTTTAGGTTTTCTCCAACCCACATAAATATTTCTGTCCATGGGAAAAGAAGGAAATTTCATTTTTCAGAAAAGCTCTACAGTGATCCTGTTATTAAAAGCAGAGGGAAAAGATATATCGGCAAGTCAAAGCAGTTGCAGCCGCATAGTTGTTTTCAATAATCCAATGAGTCACTACATCCAAACAGCTTTTCATTTCCCCCTGCTTTCAGAATAAATTATTAGAATTTTTGTACATTATTTAAAATTAAAAAAAAAAAGGAAATCGTAGCTCTTTTTTTTAAATACTGCTGCAATAAAAATTCAGATTATTCAGATTTATCAAGTGCACTGTATAAGGCAGTAACTAACAGCTATTTCTTTCTGAATACCACAAGATATTCGCTGGCTTTTCCATCTTGTTCATAAATAAGTAGGCTGTTTACAAGGCATTGCTACAGGGAGGAACACTATTATAAAAATGAAAACTTGATCCAGCCAATGGCTGCAATTGTAATGAAAGACCTAAGTGGAAGGTAAACACCAGCTTAACATAATTCTCTAAATGTAATTCTTGAAAAACAGGGCATAATAGCTGTAAAGGGGATCTGTATTTCAGATCTTCCCCTGTGTAGAGGTGTGGGGTAGAAGCATAGCTCTATGCACACAATAGCTGCCAGAACAGACAAGCACAAATATTTGAGATATTTCACTATTTTTAAGTCATGAAGATAGTGAATTTGCTTGCTTTTTTTTTTTTTTTTTCCAGGAAATTGGGCAATTTTAAAATAAAAAGAGTCTGGCTGAAAGCACACCAGAGCTTTATGGGGATTTCTTGTGCCACTTCAAGGGAGGACTTGCTGTGTTTTCAAATGTGTAAATATTGTTTAGGGCTTGTTTTGGTTTTGTGGGTTTTTTTTTTTGTTTGGGGTTTTGTTTTGGTTTTAAACTCAGAGGCTGGCCAAGAAAATTGAACCTTACATATATAATTAGCCAGGGGTTGAACATTTAATCTTAAACTCTGAGTCTTCATCAAGACTTAATTTAAACCTTAGGTGGGAAGCACAAGATTCCCTACTTGCAGGGATGGATCCAATTTGTGGCAGGTTTTCACAGCAGAAGAAGGAAACCACTCATATGAGGAAGGCTCAGAAAAACAGCACTGAAGCCAGTAAGCGGTCAAGTGATTGTGTCACGGAGAGGAGGATGAGATCCAGACTCAAGCTGCCTCTTGTGTGATCAAAGCAGGCTGATCAGGAAATGAAAAGGGTGGTATGGGGGCTTGGTGGGTTCAAAGGCAAAGGATTTCCCTTCCTATGAGGGTCACTCCAAGTCAGGATGGCCTGTTTTGGGAGGCTTTCTTTCTGTGGGTGATCTTCTAACAACAACATTGTTAGTTTTACCTGAAGGAGCTACAAGGTGAAAATTGGAATAATTTTCAGTTATCTATTGAGATAAACTACTGTGGAACTTGAGAGAAATTTCTAAACTAGAGATGATAGGGAGGAAAAATAAACCTGGAGGGAGGAGAAATTAATTAAAACAGGACCTTATATTTCCTTCTGCAGGCTCTTCTACGAGCTGGGAAGTTGTGGAGAAATCTGACAGAGATATGACTTCTCCTACACCTCCCTTTGCCTTTTTTTTGTGGGAAGAGGCATCAAGCAACATGTCTCTGAGGAATGTGCCAGACCCTCTGCACACAGAATAAGACCCAAAAAAAGCAGAAGAATTAATCCACATAACTGTTCATGCCAAGTCTGTTCTCCTGTTTGGTGTCATTGGGTTGGTGGAACCTTTGTCATAACTTGAAGTAGTATCTTTTTTTTTTTTTTCCTGACTGCCAAACATCCAGAGAAGCAGTAACAGAGGTTAAAAGTAAACATGAAAATAAATTTAAAAAAAAAAGAGAGATATAATACCTAGTATCTGCTGAAGGTTTGTTTTTCTAATGCATAATTGAAAAAAAAATTAAAAACAGAAAGAAAAAGCAGTGCAAGAAGAGAGCATTCACCTTGCGAATAGCCGGATTCCAGGACAAAGAAGAAGAAAAAAAACAGGGAAGAAAGGGGAAATTTGGGCGGAGATTTGCACGGCTGCCTCAGACAAGGCGACCCACTGGCCTGCTGCCCGCTCCTGGCTTGCCAGCGGAAGTTTTGCCCCTGCCTTGGCAGCAGTGCCCCGAAGTCCTGCCTGGCTTTGTGCTGCGGCTCCTGGCGGGCTCCGGCCGCAGGGTGCCCGGCATGGAAAGCTCCGGCACGTGAGCCGCCTGCCAAGCAGCCCCCGGGGCCCCAGGTGCCACCCTGGCACCAGCCGGCACAGCCCCCTCCCCTCTGCTTCTGCCCCCTTGATGAGGACGAGCGATGGCAATCGCCAGATTTATCGCAAGCCAGGTCTGAAATCCCCTTTGGGGCAGTTTGCTGAGTTATCGAGTGTTTCTGCTCACATTGGCAGCTTCGTGACTCTTACAACGGTACGGAAAATCAGGAATTAATAGCACCATTTAACACAGGAACAACAACCTGAAAGGATCTGACTGGGGCAGTCATTCCTACAAATAAACTCGGTATGAGCCTGTGGTCAGCTGCTTGCAGGCAAATGGGCAGGTCCCCTGGAAGTGACTGAACATCTCACATCCCATCCTGTGCACATTAATGACCAAACCCGAAATAACTGTGATTTTTGGAAGCCTGTTTTGATAATAAGGCTCTACGTGTAAGATGTTTGGAGCTAATAAAGCTATCATGGTCCTAGGAGTGCCCTTCTCCGTGAGGACAATAGGAAACTCTCCTTGGTGGGATTGCTATAGGAACAATGAATTATTGGGCAAATGGGACCATCTGGTAAATTCTGCCAGACTGGGGATGTGTGCTGATAACACAGTGGCATCAATATTCTCTATTTTACTATAAATAGAGCTTGAATTGCCTATAGAAACGTAAAGACGCAGGTAAGCTGGAGCGTCTATTATTTATAGACACATTTGCTGCTGTATAAATTACATTTTCATAGGAAAACTTTGTACAAAAAAGGCATCAGAAACTGCTTCATAAATAGTTGTGACCGGGAGCTTCAAATGTGCTCTGGGGAACTGGTGGATAGCCTTTAGTCCCTCCTTAAAATTTTCTGGATGCGATCCTGAATGTGGTGAGAACAGTGGGGTGCCTTGACCCTGGGAGGTGGAGAAATCCCAGCCCTGTTACTGTCAGTCTATTGCACCAGGTTTTCAAGATGCTGAACCACGGCTTGTGATGCCTTCAGTCAGCTTGCAAAATTGAGTCCCTTGTGAGCAAATGCAGATGTTTTCGGTGTGTCGATATGTTTGCATCAGATGTCTTGAGAAGTGACGTATTTGGACTGCACCTAAGTACTATCCACCAACTCCTAGAAGAAACTCTCTTGGTACCAAGTGGGTGACCCTCTATACTGTCTTTATTGTATTCTGCTCAATGCCAGTTGGGAAGAGGCTCTTTTAAAAGGAGGGAAGGCGTGAAATACGGCAGGATATCATCAAGCTGCAGGGAGCTGGCTGCAGATGGGAGACCCATCACCAGGATCGTGAAGAAGGTGGGGGAGAGGTGGGAAAGAACGATGAGTGAGAGAGGTCTATGCAAGAGGATGCTGTTATCTGGATGTCATATAACTCTGGTAGGAGGAAAACACAAGCACACCCACATATTTGCATGTGGGCAAGGGAAAAAAAAGGCTCCATCTTCTACTTTGAACAGAGTACTTTAGGAGAAGGAGCTGTGAAATTTAAGTGAGGCTCTTGGAAAGGCAGGTTACCAAGGAGATTGATATTTACAGGAGGACCACAAAAAAAAAGTTTTTAAAAAAAGAAACAATATGGTGCCCTAATTCAGAGAGGACCCCGTAGACCTGGTTTAGATCTCCTTAACTTCAGAATGTACTTAAATCCTTTCTCTATGAATGAGACATAAACATGGCTAGAACCCAAGCATGGTCTAAAATGTTTTATTGAGATCAATCCTTAGTTCCAGAAAACAGTTATGAAGTCTCTGGTGTATTGGTTACCTGTTATTTCTGAAATTTCATGTTTATAACATAGTTTTTCTACAATCTAATTGGCTCATCTCTTTCAGGTTCTTAGAATACACTTCTTTGTGCTCCAGGGGAATTTTTGTTACACCCCAAACAATAACTCTGCAAAAAGAAAAAAAAAAAAACCAAAACCAGAAAAACCCACAACAAACTAGAGCATTGCACCATCCTACAATGGCCCCACTGTTGATGCTGGGTTGACTGGCCCCGGTGAATGGCTGAGCTCACATCTCACAGCCCGCTGGGGTTATGATATCATCTCTGAAGTTCTGCAAACACAGCTGAGCTCCACACTGCTCCCATTGTAGGTCCCACTCCTCTAAACGTGGAGCTGGGGATCTCAGCCAAGTGGCAGAGCATCTTCTCTGCAGGCGATGGGGGAGGTGGGCATGCCTTCGTGCCACTCTTTTGCTCCCCACAGATGTTCATCACTGTTATCCACAAAGGCACGGTACTTCCAAAGTGCTCCTCATGTGCGTGTGTACATACAGATCCTGTGTTTATCAACCTGCCTCCTGACATGTGAAAGGGAAAGCCTGTACCTGTAA
The DNA here is from genome assembly GCF_000691845.1 of Merops nubicus. NCBI lineage: Eukaryota > Metazoa > Chordata > Aves > Coraciiformes > Meropidae > Merops > Merops nubicus. Next base: position 4,910 of record NW_008617697.1, on the reverse strand, counting down.
AAAACCTTCCATAATTAATTGTCTTGATATCATTTTGAGTTGGGCTAGTTGGCATTTCCAAGGGTCCTGGCTGTCTGGAGATAAGAAGCCATCTTCTTGCAGAAGCTTTCTTCTTGCACGAGGTTTTGGCTGCTCACCACACATACGCAAGGCTGTGCTGGTAGGCAGGAGGGCACCTGAGGGAGTATTTCTCTCGTGCAATGTGTTTATATTGTTTCAGGGCTGCCTGCAGCTCTCACTGACCTGCTCTGTGTAGAGATGCTTGCTTCCAGCTTCGTGTGCTCCAGCACGTGTTGCCTAATGACCAGGGCTCCTCGTTCAGCACGGCTGACAAGGAGCATCTCTGTCACCACAGCTGACACACGCTTGCTTTGTTAAATGACAGAAGATGCTGCTGTGCAAGGCACAAGTTCTCCCATGCTTTCAGCTAAACAATTTATGACTGTGATGCATATATCCTCCTCCAGCCCAGCGAGCAGGAGGAACCCACAGTTTGTTCTACGTGTGCCAGCTTGGCCAGCCCTGTCCCACTCGATATTGCAAGAAGTGGTGAAAATAAAGTGATGCATTGACGTAATGGCTTGCATGTTTGATTCAGACCTCCTCTGTGTGACACCTTGAAAGGTGCTTTGCATGCTCAGGTTACCTGCTGAGGTTTAGCCCAGTGTGGCATTTTTCACTCCACTACATTGCAGCTCCTGTAGCCCTCCTGCCTCTGCACCATCCTGGGTAGAAGCAAACCCAGGGCTTCGGAAAGCATGTTTGTGGGCACAGAATACAGTATTTTCCTCAAATCTAATGCTCATCAGCGACCAGGAACCAAAGAGTTGGGGGAGGAGAGGAGGAAACCACAGGCCCAGTTTCACATGAACGGCAATCAGCCAGGCACTCATTTGGTGAGGGTGGCTGCACTACTTTGTAAAATGCAACATTTTAATGAGCTTGAGTTTAGATCTGGGGGTTGGACCTGAGTTTCTGCTAGTCCAAACTAGCAAAAGGAAAGCAACAGTGATAAATTATCATCAGGAGAGGGGCAGAGTGGGTGAAGTAGGGGTTGAAATAGGCTCTGTGCATGCCCAAGACCTGCTCCTCATGATGGGACCATACACTTGAACCCATGCCATCCCTCTCGGCCTCCGTCCCAAAGCCACCAACATGCTGTGGCATCCTTGGACCGGCAGTGCTGACTCAGGCAAACAGTCCTGTGCTCGCTCCCCTGCACGGCTCTCTCCCAGGTATTTCACAACTAAATATAAAAATCCCTGAGTTAGACGTTTGTGGCTGCATTCCCTGCAAGGGGAAGCAGTAAATGATGATTTATCCTCTGAACCACAAAAAACCTTTTATTGCTTCTATTTTTTTTTAACGTTACTGTCTTGCTCTTAAATGTCTAATCCCATTCTAACAGTCTCATAGAAGCGTCAGGGCTCTCCAAGGGTTAAATGTACTGTTTTTCAAGAGGACCAAGACGTTCAACAGCTCCCCAAATCCCCACTTGCCCCGGCACTGGTGATCCTCAGAGAGAAAATGAGGGCAGCAGCAAGCTGTCTGCTGCCAGCGTGGTCTAGCACGCTCTCTCATCCCGCAGCTTTCTGGGGTTTTTGGAGGGTTACTCCATCACTCGGAGTATTCCCTGTCCTTCTGTTTGTGTCTTGCCCTGCTGAGATGGTCATGAGAACTGCTGCTCCTTCAGGGGAGAAAAACACACCAGACTGCTTTGACACAAACAGGGATTTAAGAGTTTGACTCCAGGCATACACAGTTAAAAATATTGCCCAATTATTTCTTCATTTTTATTAATTACCATTAGTCATTTATGGCCCCTTTTTAATTCAACCTCTCAAGAAAAATATTACTTTAGGAAAAAAAAAAGTAATTTCATGAACAATTAGCAAAAGCTACAGCTGTGCCATAAAAGAGAAATACTTGGAGGGGAAAGAAATGTTTCAAATTGACAGGGGCACGCGAGCTGTCAGACGGATGGAAAGCCAGCCGAGGTCCTAACGAAAAGGTGACGCTGGAGAGGGGTGACTCTGGCAGGGGAAAGTGTACAGCCAGTCATCATGTGCAGCAGACCTGCTGTTCACTGCTGGCTTTATTCAGGATCTGGAAGCAATGAGAGACATTGTGTTAGCCATATTGGAGAACGACACTGCACTGGGAAGAGCTGAAGCTGGCGGTGGGAGCAGAGGAGTGAGCGGCAAGAGATGCAGGGAGGCTGTGGGTGGGAGCAGAGGGATGGGGGATACCACTGCAGAACTTTGATTCAGGCTCCATGGGCTCTTCTATGGTATTCCCCAATAAGGAAGCACCGGTAGTGTTTGTGGATGTGGAGGGGGCCCATGAGAGGTCAGAGAGGCTGGTTGGAGGCAGGCATCCATGGGGAGCCTTCCTGCTGCTGCCAGGAGTGGAATGAAGCCTTGCCTGCAGTACTGGCCATGCAGGGGCCAAGTGGAACAAAATTGATCAGCTCTGAGGGGTGGCTGGTTTCACAAGTCTTGCCTGCCTCTAGACTAAAGAGTAGAGCATAATCTAGCACGTTTAAATAAAACTGTAGTGCTGCAAAAGTTAACCCATGGCTCTGCCTGCTGTGCAGACAAACAGTAGAAAGGAGGAGAAACAAAAATCCTAAATCTAGATAAATTTAGAAATGGTGTTTATTGATCATCTAGAGAGACCACAGGGCAAAACCAAAGGAGCAAGTGGCCACCAGCTGTCCAGGAGGAAACCCTCTGCCCACCGGATGCCACTGTTGCTCAACATTAAATCACATGGAGAAAACTCCTGTGGCAAGCCAATATTGGTGCTTAAAAACACCCAGCGTTCCAGCCACCCAAATGCTGCCCCTTTCAGCAACGCACTTGCAACTTACTTGGTCATAGATTTAAATCATTTTATGACTCGTCATCCCGGAGGTAGGCAAAGGTGGCAAAGCCAAGGATGAAGGGCCACATAAAATTTTACTTTTACTCAACAGGCACTAAAAAGCCCAATGGGGGTTTTATAGCAGGGCTCCTCAGGCTGACAGTCTCCATTAACCATCAGGTAACACTGCGGAGTCAGGGCAAAACCAGTGTCGTGGCCCTGTGCTGTTAGGCAGTGTCCTTCGTCCCAGCAAAAGACCTCAGGGTGAGAATATTTTGCATGAAGAGCCAGCGACATGAGCTGAGCCTCTCGGCTCCGCATTGCAGTTGGCGTGGCACACGCTGTCCCTCCACGCCACAAATAAATCTACAATTTCTCAGCTGGGCGCCTTTGGAAGCCACACGCTAATGCGCTTATACGGGAAGAGAGACCAGACAAGGTTCAGATAAAGAGCTCATGTAATAAATAAACATGAGGTCAGTACGGGAACAGCAATAATTGCTTTGTATGACAAGATTTGCATAGCAAATATTTGTGATTAATGTACAGCCAACATTAGGTAAGGAGCCTTCGCCATTGTTGCTCCATCCGCACCTTCCAATCTTGAAGGTACGGCGGTTCCAGCCAGAGCAATTAGTCACTGTTTACTAAAAGGCAGATAGAGCAAAATTTTTCTAGTTCAATATTTGAGCGAGTTTTGTCCCGTAGCCTCCTGTCGGCTTCATGTCTGCACCAGAAAGGAATTAGGCTTTCTTTTTTCTAGGGGTGGTGAGGAGGGACGATGAACGTTGCTGCTAATCCCATCAGCATGGGCAGGAGCTGGCTGCCAGCCTCTCCCAGCTGGCCTCAACCCAGCGATGTCCTTACCGAAAACCCTAAGGGAATTGCTAAAGACCCTGCGTGTCCGTGTCGGGGCTCTGCTTTGCCACCACCTTTTCTTTCTCCCACTGCTGTGCTGGCTGGTGGAATGGTCCCTTTGCCACCGCTGACAGAGGGCTGCTGCAGGGCAGTAAAATGAAGCACCGAGGGCAATAAAACCTCCTCCTTTACAGCCTCCTTTCTGCACAGCCCAGCTAAGTCTTTTCAGCTAAAACTTTCGCCACTTTGGAGAAAGAGCTGTCATCCAACTTGAAATACCATCCGGATTTGGGGAATTTTTTAAAAAAGATGAGCAAGCCCCCAGCTTTGCTGGAAAAGAGGCAGTTTGGTGGGACGGGCTGGGGTTGATCCTCTGAGGTTAATTCCTAGGGGAAAACCTCTTCCGCTGGAGCCGGCCAGAGGGAAAATGCTCCTGTGCTCCTCCACTAAATCTGCTCAAGGATGTTGGGAGAGCTGTTGGGGTTGCTGGCAAGAGGAGCACTCCAAGCAGCATTGCATAGACCAGATACAAAGGGGTGAGGACAGCTCCTTCATTTGTTGTGGAGGTCCACAAGGGCTCTATTGGGGTGAGGAGGCAGCAAAAACTTACTTAAGAGCACGCGTTTCAGGGAAATAAAACGAAGTACTGAAAATGCTTCTTTTGTGCACTTGGAGAATTCAGTTCAGCTCTGACTGAGGCTCTGAGGATGCCAATCAACTCGTCAAGAGTAACAAATGGCATCTGCTGTGTCAGACCTGTGATGAGATGTTGAGGCCTTTGGTCGCTGTCTTGTTGAGACAAGCCTCGCCAAGATGCCAGTCCCCTGAACCAGACAGAGAGGATGTCTGTGTCAGCATTTAACCCCTGTGCCAGGGTGGGTGAGAGAGAGGGGGATGCAGTGGCTGCTTGGCTGGTGCTTGCAGGAGCCCTGTACTGCAGCTGTCCTCCCCTAGCTGCATTTAGGAGGTGCCACTAGGCTGTCAGGGGCCATCAACATGGCAGATGCACTGGTGGGAAATGTCACCACACTTCTGAGACCCAGAGCTGTGCGGGCAAAGAAGAAAAGGTGGCTGCTCATCAGCCACTTCAGCGCAAAGCCCACCCACCGTATAGGAGGGGTGGGCTCCAAGGTGCAACCACACTGCCCTGTCACCTTTCTTTCCACCACTGTCACCCAAAGACTTCC
>NW_008617696.1:0-752 GCF_000691845.1 Merops nubicus | reverse complement strand
TGGGGGGGAAGCTGACAGCCTGATGGTTATTGGAGATGGCTACTGACTGCAAATCCAGAAGCAGGTCTTGCTGGTGGAGTCTTTTTCTTGCTTTAATGTGCTGAGCTCAGAGGGGGAAGGGGAAAAAGCAGTTGCTCTTCACCTCAGAGGCAGCAGAAGACACATCCAGATGGACACTGACTGCAGCTGGCTTTTCTACAGCACCTTCTGCCTGAAGATCCCAGAGTACCCTGTCAAGACAGAGGGAGCAGGGCTCCACAGCTGATGGGATACAGAAGGGGCATTCCCCCTGTTTGCAGAGAGCAATGTGGAACATCACTTGGAGGAAAACAGTTCTTCCATTTTGCAGTAACTGATGAGGGTTTTTGAAACTATCTGCATTGCAGAAGAAAACTAAATCATGCAACCTTCAGATCTGAAAAATTATCAGATAGGGCCAAGATATTTCAGAAGTCAGAAGCAAACATTTGTTGTAGGTATTAGAAATAAAAGTTAACTTGGAAAGAAAAGGCAGATGGGAAAAACAAACAAACAAACACACACACCCCCCAAAAAAAACCATCTCAAACTCTTCATTTGACCCAAAAAAATCCAAATTCATCAAAACAGATAGGTTTTCCTGAAGAGTTCCAGTTTCAGTGATCTGGCATTTCCCAATGAAAAATGCCTTGTCAGAAAATCCCTGCCCAGCTCTCCTTCCACAGCACAGGGAGACTGCACGTTTTGCTCAAGGTCACTCCATCAGTCAGTGG
>NW_008617695.1:2086-3982 GCF_000691845.1 Merops nubicus | reverse complement strand
CTCCCCTCGCTCAGCCTGTCATCCCGGCACACGGCTCCTGCCTTCATCCCTGCACAGCTCCGAGAGCCAGGGAGTGTGAAGGGGTGGGCAGGGAGCCCCGGTTCCCGGCCGGGAGCGTGCAGGCAGGGAAGACAAGGCAAGGCAAGGGAAGAGAAGGAGAGGAAGGTGGAAGGCAGAGGCAGAAGCTCACTCTTGCCTTCATGATGCTTCCGGAGTCCTGCCCTCTTAAAGAGAACCTGGTCCCTTCTCTCAGTGCTTGCTCTGCTCAAGGACACCAACTGCAAATGTCAGCAGAGCGTGGGAGCCTCACTGCCTGCCTCCCCTCCACCCCCTCCCCAGCAGCATCCCCAAAGGGACGAGTAGTTCTGGCCACAGAGATGCAGCAGGGACTTTGTGAAAGCTGCCAGCCTGAGTGCAGTCCTTATTACCCATCAGAAGCTACTTCAGCCCTGGGACCCACAGGCAGGACAAATCCTGGCAGATGGGACTGACTGTGCCAAGGCTCTGCTCCCCTGGATACCCCACAGCCCTGGCTCTTCCCGCAGGAAAACGTCTCTATCCCAAAAGCTCGGAGGAGCAGATGTCACGGCAGAGCTGGTTTTCATGGGTGATTTCTCTCCCTGCTCCTCCTTCCCTGTCCCTCCGTCTCCCGGCTGCTCTCCCAGATGCCGTCCCCTGCTCATCTCCATGTCCCTAACATGGAGCTTCCCACCGTGGGGTCACCACCATGTTTACTGCCTGAGCTCCTGGCAATAAATCCCAGGAGATACCTGCTGAAGGCCAGGAGATGCCCCCTTTCTGCCCCAAATCCCTTCCCAATGTCCCTGCCCCAGGCTGGCCCTGTGCCTGCCCCTGTCACCTGCCTGTCAGATCATTGCACAGTGGAAAGATATGCCCAGTATTGACTTGCAGTCAAATCTTATCGGCCTCTGGAGGCCCCTGGATTGTTTTCACTCCAAGCAGGGCTTGAAAAAATACATAAATAAATCAATCAACCTGATGCCTGTGGAGGTGAGGGCTGTGGCAAGGCAGGATGAGTCCCTGCATCCCTATGGTCCCCAGAGCAGCTTTCTGCTAAACGTGGGGCAGATATGGGACACCCCCTGATCCGACCACCAGACCAAGGTCCAGGGAAGGGTCTGTGGGCAATAAGAGGGCAGCATCAGCATCTCACCCACATGGGATGTGCTGCTCCATCCAAGAGCAGAGCCCCTCTCTGCTGGAAAACTCAGGGGGATGGGGTGCATCTTTTCCTGATCCAGCAAACACCCCATAAGGCCCCTCTGGCACAGATGGGAAACTGAGGCAGGGCTCTGATGTGAGCTGATGTGCTCACTAATGTGAGCATCCCCCAATTCCCGTGGTAGCGAGTATGCCTAGTTGCTGTGCTTCCACCATGAATCCCTCACTTGTAGGAGACAAACCAACATCATTTCCCCCTTTTCTGCTTGGTGACTATTTGTAGCATCCTTGCAGAAGGCACCTGGCTCCTTCCTTGTGCAGTCAGGGATGGATGAAGCCTCTCGGGGCAATCGATGCCTTCAGAGGATGCTAAAACCCTAGGAAAATAATGGGGAAAGGGGTTAGCAACCGTTCGCAGAGCACGTGCAGTTGAGGGAGCTGAGAAACCCCTGCGAGGCATCACTCGGGTGGGCAAACAGCCACTGGCAGCACGGGAGGTTTACATGGTCACCGAGGGCTGACCAGCACCAGGGCCCCAGGTGAGTCAGGGCTGCAGCTGGATGAATCCCTGGTGCTGGCTGAACCATCCAGCCCATCTTTCCTGGCCCGGGACCAGCTCCTGCCTCACGTGGCACATTTTCCGTGGTGTCGAAGCACCTTCCCAGATGATGGGAGCAGCAGCTTCTCCCCCTGCCTCTAATTGCTGCTGACACA
>NW_008617695.1:0-2055 GCF_000691845.1 Merops nubicus | reverse complement strand
GCCTCCAAAATGGAGGCAGGCGAGGTGCAATCACAGCCAAAACGTCCCTGCAGCCCTCAAAGGGCTGCAGAGGGTGTGCCCCGTGCAAGGCAAAGGCTGTGGCGGGGGCGCATTGATGACAGGGTCTTGCTTTTCCTCTGCAGTGCTTAAAATGTAAATGACATTCGCTATTAGCTACTCTGTTGCTAATTACCATCTGAAGCCATTCATTAGCCTGTCAGCTTATTTGTTGGAGGACAGCAGAGTGGATCGGTTATTCCAAGGAAAGGAAGAGCTGGAATGAGCTCAGCCGCAGTGAACAGCAGGGTGGGAGAGGGAGGAGAGTGTGGATTTGGGGACAAAAGCACAGAAAGCCCCAGCTATGGGGAACTGGGGAAAAAAAAAAAAAACAAACACTGGGAAAGAGGATGGGTAGTGGGTTAAAATGTGGGAAAACCAACAATAAAGGCAGGAATAGAGAAAAAATAGGAATAAAGGAATGACACCCTACATATCACCTGTCTGTTCTCCCTGAGCATCCAGTCTGGTCACACTGGGGGCCAGACTGGTTTCTTCCTCCTTATCCCCATTACAGGTCCCATCCCAGGATGGTTCTCCATCCATGCAGGACCCTCTTGTCTGGCCCCAGCTGCAGAGGACCCCACAGAAGAGGTGAGCTTGGAAGGGTCGTTGTGCAGAGGAGCTAAGAGTGGGGGGCTGGCAGCAGTGGGGATGGAGAGGGCTGCAAGGTGTGGCACAGAGCCAGAACTAGCAGCACCCATGGCCAAGCCTGGGAAATGGGAGAAAAAAGCCCAGAAACATATTCCTAAAGAGAGCAGGGCAGGTGGAGAGGAGCAGTAACCTGAGCCTCTGTCCTCCACCTGCCCTCTCTATATTTTCTTTCATCCAAGGTGGCCCTACATGGGAGCAGGTCGGAAAGTCACAGCATCTGATACAAGGAACATCTCAGTGCCACCGTCCATCTCTGCGTCACATCAGCCCAGCTCGGGTCTCAGATGCTCATCACATTGCACTTGACACTGAGCTGATGCCCAGGCTGATTGCAGCCCTGGGCAGGGTGCAGATGGATCCCTAGGGTGCTGCAGCCATCTCCCGTCCCAGTCCTAACCAGAGTCTAGGAGCCATTACTGCCCCCAGAGGATACAACCCCACACTCCTCAAGGTGTAGGGGCTGTCTTGAGGAACCTGAAGAACCCTAAAACCATCCTAGGATAGCACCAGCTCCTTGAGCTAGAAAGAGAACCCTCTTGTGCCTACCTTAAGGACAAAATATCAGAACTCAAGAAAATCCTCAATTTGAGTCAGCAGGTAATAAAATGAAATAGAAGAAAAAAAAACCCTGTTTTATAGGACAAGTCCGTTTGCAAAGCTCCAGCACAATGAGTCAGAAAATATTGTGAGGGCCTCGAGGGCATTAATAAACTTTGATAGTCCTGACCAGTTCCACCTGCACACATCCTGCCCACAGCCAAGGAACTCTATTTAAGCTCAGCCCAGGGGTCTCAGTCCTGGTCTAAGCTGTGTTGTAGCTGTCTTCCTGTCTGAATAGTAACCTGCAGATTAATTTCACAACTTAGCTTTGAACCTACTTGCTTGTTGTGGACTTGTGGCTGAACCTGGCCGTTCTCGCAGCCGGCCCTGCTCAGGTTGTGTGGAATGGGTTCTGAGTAGCGGGGCTCTAATCTTGCTCCTCTGTTGTTCCCTCAGCTCCTTACACGTCCCTCGTGAGCAAGGGGGACACACATCCCGTTTACTTCTGAGTATCTCTTCACGTGAGGCCTGCGGGGAGTTGGAAACGTGGTGGTGCTGAGGGCAAGGAACAGCCCTGCACTGGGCTATTTCAGAGCCTCAGTAAGATCCTCTGTGGGTCGGTATTAATTCTGGCTTTCGTGGCAACAAACAATAGTCCTAGGAACTCCCCCTAACGGGGCTGAAATATTACTGCCAGCAACGGACCGAACCTTCCATCAGGGTAGACGCGTCTATAAATTCAGGCGCGATGGCGGGGTCCCGTCAGTCTGCCGTAGAACCTGCGCCGAGAACGATCGCTCCGAA
>NW_008617694.1:37385-65384 GCF_000691845.1 Merops nubicus | reverse complement strand
TATATATATATATATATTCTGAGATAAGATCTACATTATGATGCAGATGTTTCTCTAAGATTTGCACATGAAGGAGATTCTTCCAGCATGACATTCCCACAGACCCAGCCTAGTTTTGTGCTCTGTTAAAGGCATGGAGAGGGCAAAGGCTGCACTGGCCAAGGGTCTCAGAGCTATTACATCCTACTGGTTTTGTGGCAATTAAATTAAAAAAAAAGTACAAGCAAGAGTATTCATCTTTAGAGCTCCACATGATGGTTTTACAGAGGAGGGCCAGAAAAGCCCAGGACACAAAAGACAGTATGGTGTGCCTTTACAACTGGAAAAGTCTTCTCAGTGACACTAACAGGAAAGTAACAGTGAGAACACAGACTGTTCTCTCTGAACTTCGTCCCCTGGGCATTTTGCAGAGGAGCGTGATTTAATTGTAGTTTGGCATAATTTGTATTTTTCCTGGGATCCCATTCTTTATCTCCTTAACACAGGCAAAAACCACACAGTATCCCTGGATTTTTTTCTCTTCCTTGACACAGTATAAATAGCAATAAGAAAATTAAAATTTCTGAGAAGATCTGTGCTCAGATTTACACTTTTGCTACCACAGAGATTTATAATAACAAAGCATATTCATAAATCTGTATCTGTAGCATCTTTTATCCTGAGTTTTAAAAACACCTTATCAATTTTACATTTGACCTTGCAATATTTTGATGCAATATCAGGATTTTAAAGGCAGTGAATTTTAAATACAGAAGCAACATCCAATTTGCTTGCAAATACAAAAGAGATCAATGATAGAACAGAGATTTAAAGCTAAATTTATAGCCATTATACCTTACTCTGTCCATTGTCCAAAGGCAAGTGCATGAGAATCAGTTACTAAGAATCATAACACATAACAGTGTAAATGAAGACAATTACTCTATCTTGGTCATCTTATTATTTGCATCATGAAACTCTCAGCTGATACTGAGGCTAGATGTGCTAACTATTGGGCAAACATGTAAAGTGCTACAGTCTGACCTAAAAGAAGATTAAGTTTTCAGCCCCTTGATAATGCACAATTCTCTCTTGAATGTTGCATTTGGAAGCACTGATAAAAAATGTCTACGGCTTTTAATAAAGGATTACCATCAGTAAGGAGAGGTCTTTACATCTAGGAGATGTGATTTTTAACAAAAGGAAAAAAAAAATTAAGATAACCTCATTACACGCAAAAAAGTAAAAATTACTGTGCCAAAATTAACACACTATATAGTATTAATTTTTACTCTGTGAGGTGTTTGTGTGCTTGCCAAAGTTTACAGAGGTCATTACTGAAAACCAGTCATCTCTGGCATGACACATGACAGCAAAGTCATAAAAATTTAACTACACAAAACTTTAGTGAGCAGAAAACAAATCACTAGTAGAAAGGAAAAGTAAGAAAACTCAACATTTGACCTGAGATTCGATTGAACTTGCAAGCCCAACAGAAGTGATTAAAACTAACAATTCCCATCAGCTGCAGATTGGAGAATATCAGACTGTAGAGTATATTCTACAGAAACACTATCACACCTAACAGCACTACCACACAGGGAGAGGTGACTGGGAAGAAAGGGACACAAACAGTTGAAAACAGAAAGGAGTTTGATGACAACATGATGTGAGGCACTTCCTTCTCAAAAATAGACACACTATATACAGCAAGGTTGCCAAAGAGAAGAGTGGATGCATCTGTTGTAGCTTGGGTACTTCTGAGTCCTCAAGCCTCAGGAAGCTCAGCAATGTAGAAAATAGTGAAACACTTTTATGCATTGCAGTGCCATACATTTGTACATTCTCAGCAGTATCTTTGCTGTCTTTCTCATATGGTCATTGCCCAGTGTACGATACAGAAGATGTGCTATTCTTTTGTGCTGTAGATCAAGGTATGTGGGCAAGCAGGAAACAAATCCTTATTTTTCTTAAAAGAGAAATCATCAACTCTAAGCACAGGGATGATTTTCCGTTTCTGTGATCAGTCAGTGACAATGTGAAAGCTGATTGAATTAACAATACAAACTTAATTTACTAGAGGATATAGGAAGACCCTAAATATCGGTGTCGTATTTTCATTATGAACATGTTTTACTTGGGCCAGCAATTACAACCACAAAACTAATAGAGTTTTAGCATTTGCTGAAAATGCACTTTGGTGAAGTTCATTTATCTGTAAAAAACCTTGCTACAAAAAACCAGCTTGCACGCAGATTCATTTAGTACTCAGCTATGACAAGTCAACTGCTCAATGCAATTGATGTGTGTGCACCAGGGTGAGAGAAAACAACTTAAAAAAACTTCCTCAGGAAAGTACGAGGCTAAGGAAGGCAGCAAAACTGCTATAAAAAGATAGGAATGTTGTTTATAAACCACTACATATCTCATGCAAGTTAAGTTGCTCCTAGTTTGCCAGAAGTGATATAACTCAATAGTGCAGAACACGAGTGTAACTAAAGTTTTCAACATACCACACAACCAATTTTTGATTACATGAAAAGAAAAAAAAGCAGAAATTGGCAATATATTTTGAAATGTATTTTCACAGTAGATAATACACACCTATGAGAAGTAGGAGCCTACTGACTCTACCAAATAGGCAAATGAACTTCTATCAATATGTGAGTTATATTCTGTGCATAATTGTGATAACATCATTTTACATTGAGAAACTAAATGTTCACGTCATATTTAAAAAAACCAAAACCTTATTAAAAGTGTAACAGACTAAAAAACTCTAGACTAAAGACTAAAAAGAGGTACAATCACTCAGCTAAGAAAACCTGAAATATGCTCTAATATGCTATCCATTGTCTCCGTGTTAATGGCTAAAGAATATATATCTACCCACACAAAATTAAGCTAACTCTGCTTTGTGGACTGCAGAATATTTTCACAGCTATTTTCCTCATCCTTGGAAACATAAATCACTCTTAATACAGTAACATCCTGAAATTTTATAACATTTTGGATTCCTTTGAAACGAAAAGTTCATTTTATTGTTTTTTAATTAAACCTATTTCCTCAAAAAGTCTTTAAAGGCTCTACGAACTACCTTGCATTTTATTATTGCTGACAGTTATCAAAACCATGCTTGAATGCCCTCTTTATCCTTTAGTGAACAATTAAAAGATCATATGCTAAAAAGACTTCTGCTTTCTCTTCTTCCAGCCCTATAATTAAGGCATTTTAATACATTTCTTCTTAGTCATTAAGAGAGCACAATGTTAAAAATTAATGAAATGGGACAATTTTGAGTTTAACAACCATAAATACATACAACATAAATTTGTCTCAATTGTAGATATGAAAAAAAGCCTTCTTGAAATCACACGATGAGATTACCAAATTGTCAAGATTTTGCTTCTGCTGTCTGAGGGTATTTCAATGATGTATGGTAGCCTGACAATACTACAGTGTTGCTACATACCCTACAAGAGAGAGAAACACTTCTGTCAAACACTCAAATTCCATTTGTTTTAGTCTGTTTTTGTTTACCTTATATACATGCCTATAAAAAAAATGGTATTGATGGATGATGCTGAAATGGGGGAGGAAAGAGAAGAGAGGAAGCAAGACAAAAACATATGAAGGGAAAAATGATCCTAAGTCAACTGTATAAAAACTGAAAACCTGACATATAATGTAAAATACCCCTGTAACAACTATGTATAGTGGTGCTTTAATATTACTTAGAATAAACAACAAGATTTTCTTAATTTGGACTTTTTCTTCTAAGCAGAGTTCACTACATTAAAGTATTACAGACTTTTGCAACAGACGTTAATAGGTGTTTCTTTTTTACACTGTGAAAGGAATTCAATGTTTCCAAGTACATCATCATCACTTCTATATACACCAAATACAGGGTGCAACTGTTCTATAGCCATATTATTACTATTTCCAAAAAGTATTACTGAGTAAATCATACACCTTACCTTTTAAAACTAAGTTTAGGGTTTTTTATGTGTTCTTAACTGAATGTTGAAAAGACACTACGCAACATAAAATGAGATGATTACGGATTTTTTTTCCCCTTAAGATAGACACAAACACAAAAAAGGGAATTTTTAGGGTTGTCAGACTGTTATATTATAAACAACCTTATTAGTCCTTTATAATTACAATAGGTACCTCTGGACAAGATCGAGCAGACATGACAAATGCTTCTGACTTCTTTTTAAATCGAACCTGGAAGGTCATCGCTGAACAAACAGAATGCTATACAACTGGGACCATAAATTGTGAAAGCTGAGAAAAAGGTAAGGTTTTTTGATATTAAAAATGAAAATTATTCTGTTCAGGTTTTTTGGTATAAAACCAAGGAATAAGATGATGAAAAAGTTTTAAAAAGATAAGTAGCTGAAGAAAATTAAATCCTTACAAACTTCATTGTTATACATTTTCTTTTGGGAGATGAATGTGGTTTTTAGTATTTCTGCAATGTCTTTAGAATAGTTGATTCACATTACAAATATGTTTTTAAAGATAATAACCTAATGAAGATTTACCCATGTTTGCATTTGCCATGTTTTTCAGCATTATATGATGAAACTGAGGACAGGTAAGAAAAAACAAACCAAAACCAGTCAGTTTAGAACCAGTAGAAGGATAACATACTACTGTGCATTTTTCCTAAGGTTTTTATTTTGTTTTAGGATCATAACAGTCCTGGTAGTTTTGGATTAAATTTAAACTGTATGAAGGTAAACAGTAACTGAAGTTACTGGAACTGGAACCCAACTGATGGATCTCACTTTTAAATCTCATATTTCAGTTTGGAGAGGAAATGTAAGGATTGCATTAGAAAGCTGTAAACTCTTGATGAAAATTGCTGGTATAAAACAAAAGAAAATTAAATCTTCAGTTATTTTCTTTATGGTTAGGAATGAAACTGTAAATCAACAGAAGTTTTGGATAGTACTCAAATCAACAGCTTTACCTAATAAATGTCTAACAAAGCACTGAGCATATAATTTGAAACAAATATGAAATAAATATGAAATATGAATGACTTTAAAAAGAACCATATGAGAAGCGAAACAGTAAAATCACCAAAATTCAAGCAAAGGAAACCTGAACTGAAATGTATGATAGGCAATTAAGTACCTATTTTGACAATTCTGAGTGGTCAAGTTTTTAAAGTATGACACAGAAACCTTAACCTATCTATATATGAGTGATAAATGAGGCATTTTGTGTCATTACGTTCCCATAAATCACTTTCTTTAACTGCTGATGGCTTTTATCAGGTCTAACCTTTTCAAGCTTCTATCAGAGTGCTAACATTTTCAACTTTGACACATACGCAGTTTACGAATTCTGCAGCTGATTAACTCTGGACAGAAGCTCACGGCCATCATTGTCTTCTTCAAGTTGGGTTACAGCTTCAGTGTCTCAAAAACTCACATGCATCCTTCACATGCCAAAAAATCTCACTTAATGTACTGGGCTGTGTTGCAAAGGATGCAAGCTATTTCTCCTTTTGAAACATATAAATGAGAATATACTTGCAGAATCACTCTTTTACAGAGAGCCTGAAATATGTATACTTTTTGTTTTTTAAAAATCAAATAAACAGTACATCCCAAATAAAGAGCTATAAATAATGTGACCAATTTTACATAGCTTTATAATTTAAACAAACTTGGGATCAAATCAAAACAATTACACGCGAAAAAATGTCGTGATCAAAGTCTCTGAGGTAAAAAACAATAAAAAGTTGAAAAAACATAAATATTGCAATATGTTATAGATATTACAAAATATTGCAATTATAAAATGACCATGATCATAGGCTCTTAAACAATTTTGTGGGATCCCTCACTAAATTCCTTTCTGAACTATTTTGTACACTGCAAAGGCTATAAATTGCAGTATCTTGAAACTGTAAATTTCAAAGATTCAAATTCAGCATTTCAGCAGTTAGAACACGAAATTAATTTAACCATGATGAACTCAGAACACAATAAATGCATCAGCAGAAAAGAAATACAGGAAACAATGTTTTATCATGCATAAGTGTACCCAAAGATTTCAAGGAGCACTTGCTTTCTGTGTTCACAGAAACACACACAAACTAAAATTCAATCACATGTTTGCATGACACTCAATTTTTGCTATAAATAGCTGATAAAATAGTTGATAAAAACCTATCTAGTTATCCTTCTCCAAAACCATTTTAATCTATTGTACTATTCCAACAATGAGAAGCCAGCAATACAGCAGCTCTTTCTGCCTTAGTAGCACCAAGACATAGGAAGAATGGCAGTAAAGCTTTAGTCTAAAGACCTGCACTCTCCCTATTTTTATAAATTTTAAAATGTGCAGAATATAATTTAAGTGAGATGTATTTCATCGACTGGAACAAGCAGTAAAACATTCATGGAAGTGCATTTACAGGAGGTAATTGATCTAGACACTGAAACAAAACTCACATTTAAAGAGATACTGTCTTTAATACTATTAGTCAGGCTGAAGAAATTTTCATGTTGGTTGTGTGACCACCGGAAGCCTGGTACTTCAGATGGTATTAGTTTTGATAAGAGCTAACTGGACATCAGACCTAAATAATGAAACCTGAAGAGACAGGCTTGGACCATGCAAATAGGAATGTCCGCAGAGGCTCTTGTGCAGTTGATTCTCTCTTGTTGATAAACAACACGTTAGAAAAACAATGGATGAAAGACAATTTTTTTCAGCGTTACAGCTAAACCAGCCTTGTAATGTCAATATTTAAAGCCTATCCATGAAAAATTAAAAAGTTCTTTATTTCACTAATAATGTCACGCATCAGAGAAGCTGTGCAGTTACACTTTGACAATTAGGGTGTAAACGTTGGAATGTCTGTAAGTATTCATGACAAAGGCATATTTATAATTTAAAACAAAAGGACATGATTACTTGATGTTCATATGAAAGACTAGTGATGGATGAGAGCATACTAATCAAATAACAAACCAGAAGGAACACAGATGCTTGCTATTTTGAGTAGAAGAGGGAGATGAAGATCTCTTTCCTAAATTAAGACGTAAACAATCTAAAGTTACACATATGAATATATACATAAGTTTGTATAACACACTGTGTGTGCACAGGAGCTTGCTGTGTTCTCAAGTAGACATGTTACAAACACTAACTAGAATAACTGCCAATTTACTTAAGGTCAGAAAAAGCCACATATCTTAAAGAAAATCAGGTATTGCCTTTGATCAATTTCCATTAATTGCTTATAAATTTATACATTCAGAAGCAATTTTAGCTTTCTTACATTAAAACACCACCAGTTACAAAAGAGAATAATTTAATTTTTTTTTAAATAATTTCTTTCCTTCTGCCTTAGTTCTAGGTTTATGTGAAATTACACTTATGTGATTTTAAACTGAAAAAAAAAATCAATGTAAATATTACTGAAAACAAAAATAAAGACTATTTATGCAGGATGCAGTATTACAAGACAAGTGTGGAACTCTGGAACTGAATTTAAATTTTAAGCTTTTACATTTTTAATACTGAAGTCACTTTATTTCTGTGTCTAACTTTATGTGTACCTAAAATGTTAAACATGCATAATTAGTTTGATACAAGAACTCTTGAACATCAAGAACTTTGCTTACTAAGCATGAGAGTCACAACCACTGTCAGTGAGACAGCCAAAATTTTGTTGTGTTTGTAGATCTGTATGCAGTGGCAATGTATAATAAGGCCAAGAGAGTGGCTGAAGTACTGTTACACTGGATGATAACATCCAACCCCTTGAAATCCATCTTTCTTTTTCTCCTTTAAGCAAGTAGTAAGTGTAAAGCAGATCCCTCTGACACTTCTTCCATAAAAATTCTGCAATCACTGAACAAGTTTTTGATATCCTCAGAAAAGTACTCTGGTCACTCTAGTTAACAGGCTAAACAGAAAAAGAAAAGCCATTTGCTAACTGGAGAACTACTCATAAAATGTAGTCGTTTATACCTTTCTGTTGTTATGAAACCTACAAATAAGGTACAAAACCATGAAAATATACTGTAATCCAGAATGACTGCATTTTTTTTTTTATAATCTTCACCACATACAGTTTTCAAGAATTTACAATAAGTAACATCTTATAATCGATAGTAAAGCATGTAATTGAACTTTAAACTGGTGACACTGAGGGGGGAAGGAGATATTTGATTTAAAAATATCCTTCGTGCAAATAAATTTTTATTATTGTTAAAATAATTTGTACCTGACCCTTTGAGCAGATATGCATTCAAAGTCAAGAATTATATGTCTGTTTGAAGTGTTTAAAAAAAACAAACCACCACCAACAATCAGTTTACCCTGCTACCTGCTACTCAGAAGCCCTAGTAAGACACATCTGATGTGTGCTAAATGCAACTTATCCAAATACCCTGACTGCCTCCTTTAATACAAGATTAGTGTCCTAGGAAAGCAGATTCCTGTGCTCTGGCAACAAAAATCTGCATTGCAGAATTGCTCAGAATAAGCAAAATGTGGGCCAATTCAATATATACTTTTCACTCATCTTTAATCAAGAGAAACTGCTCTCAAAGTGGCTGAACAGTAACTTGGGACACCACTGTGACAATGTATTTCTTTTTGCCTAAGCTAAAATTTCTTAGACAGAAGGAATTGGTGGAACTGTGTGAAAAGGTGACTGCTATCCATTCACTGGCCAGGGCCTACTGAATCTACATATTTTATACCTCAAATTTCTCTTAGATTGTGCACTAACTTTATCTGTCTCATATTTTAACGTGCTTTATTTACTGTGAGTCCTATCTGTAATCAGCTATTGACATTATTTACCTTTTTCCTATATTAGCACAAATAGTTTTATATTTTATATGTAGTAGTTTATTATTTAATATATTAAAGGCTGCCGAAGACACAACTAAATTCTTCCACCTCTTGGACCTTTTTTGAAAAATTTACTGGATGCCCAATATATATAATATTCAGTAGCATGTGAGAATAATTTTTATGCAACTCTGATAGTTAGAAAGATAGATAACTCAATTATTAGATCATCTATCAAAATATTCAGATGTATAAGAGGCTACTAAAAAGATTGATGACTGAGAAAGTCCACTGATTCTCCAGCCATCATATTCACACATTTGGCTAGACAACATTTTTCGCAGCCTTCACAAGCAAGCTTCATTACCCATCACTCCACTGAAAAGAGTTTATTATGAGGCTGCCATCTTGGCAAGACTATTATTTAGATGATAAATGTTGGGGGAAAAATTGTGTCTGGATTTTTTTTTTTAAGATGAGTTTTTTGACAGATAAAACAAACAGCATCTCCATTTCTAATTAACTTAAATTTGGCATATACAAATACAGGTCACTAAAGCTACTAGATTATCTTCTGTCTAAATCTTGCCATTAATTTGTAAAATGTAAATTAACTTATTAGAAGAAAATTGCCATTATTTCTGACAAAATGCTGCTTCTACTTCTTTGCTTTGTGACATTTATGATCAACTGTAGTCCTTCACTCTAGCTTCTAATAGATGGACAATTATGCTTACACTAATTTATTAGGCTTTTAGTATTTTAAATCAAATGAAAACTTGATATTTTTGAAAGCAAGGAAGCACAACATACTGCAACATGCAGCTCAATTATGCACTTATCAGCTTTACTTCATTCGCAGTATTATGCTATTTACATGTATATGTTGCTTAAATAAAGGTATGAAGGTACCATTTTTAATATTTAAGTACTTGACTCAAAGGAAAATCTCTGTTAGTGTTCTTAAAATTTCTTTGAAATCTCTGTATTCTTCCTGTGCATGATGCACAGTAACAATAATGTGGTTTATTCACTAGTACTAAGAGTTAAATTTCGCTTTAAACTCCTACTACCCTCCTCAATTGTAATTTGAAATGGATTAGACTAGCAAATATAGAATTACACAAATGAAGGGGAAGTTGGTCATTCTTGAGTTTCAGCCCAGCAACTTGACTTTGCTAAATAAAAAATATATTACATCATAGTTTACAGGAAGAGATTCTTTTTACTTTGGTTTGGTTTGAACTATTACTACATAGATAAAGACTCAACACTGAGAAATACATTGAAAATGTCAGATGTAAATGTCAATTAAAAATTACAAGGAATTCTGAAAGGTAAGGTCTGTGGGGGGTTGACATTCTTTGACATAGTGGAGTGTCTGCAACCAGGCCTTTGGCAAGCATAGCAGGATCTATGCTGTCAGCTCTTATTGTGCATAAACTTAGATGCTTGTCTAATCTGAATGAGAAATACCAGGGAAATTGGAGCTGAAGCCTTGCAGTAACGTGGATGGAAGCTGAAAATGCTCTATCTGTACTATGTGAGTCTCTTGTGACATGCTAATGTTTAAGACACTACAGAAAAATAAAAGGAAAAAATAATTTAAACAAAGCCATGTAGTGCGTCATTTACTACTTTTTAAGTTGAGAATATAACAATCTAGCAGTGAAAGAAGCTTAAGTAATACAATGAAATTCCAATGAAAATTCTAATTTCATGTCCATATTAAATACAATATCTGAGAACAATGCATGAAAAATATATATTTAATTAATATCAATAATTCAAATGTAATTGCTAGTATGAATACAGTCTGTTCTTTCCTTGGCAAAAAATAGTTTTGATACAAAATAAAACACACTACAATGCTCAGCCAAACGACTTAACGTCATAGCAATGATATGTATAAGCTGTCATTTCAATGGAAAATCTCTTCAGGCTCTGTTACTCAATCTTGTTGTTAAAGACAGGATGACTGGTCCTAAAAACATTACTTTTGAGCTAAAGTAAAAAAAAAAACAACCCAAATATTTTTCATAAACTACATGTTGAGTTTTATATTGTTCCTGTGTCATTAAATAAATACTATTGGGAATAAGCTTAATGTATCTAGAACACTTGTGAAGTGCAGAGGTATGCCTACATGTGTGTGAGTGTGCACACATCTCTGTTAATCTCACAGAACACAGAATTTTATCGTCTTCACAAAGTAAAGTACTCAATCAATAAACTAGCAGAAAATGTCACTCTTCACTGCTTTTGACTCTCATCTTGTCTATAAACAAATATATCTTACTCAGTGCTACTAAGGTCATCAAGTTGGCATGGCAAATTTTAAAAAAGTGAATAATTTTTGAAGAAATTTATCTGTATATAGTCCTAGGCAGCAAAAATAATCATAAAGTCACTCTTCTATCTAAGTCCACTTTTGTTAAAGATTAATTTACTAATTCAAGTGGAACCAGGAGGGAGAGAAAAAGAGGCAGAGCAAAACCCAGTATGTGTGAAAATCTACAAGCACTAGATAGCTAAACAAACCTTATGTCCCCCAGTGTTGCAGTAAGGTCAAAACCTTTCAGCATTGTACCAGCGTGTCAAAATATGTCAACAAACCATCATACTGCAAGAAGAAGAATGACCTTTCAGGTCCTTATATTTGGGCTGCCAATGAAGCTTTGGATACTGGGTATGCATGAACAGTTTTCCTAGCCACTTGACAAACGCAACTCCCAAGGTTTCTGCCAAGTCAACTTGTTATACCACTAGCTTTCAACTCATCGGTACAACTTTTTAAACCATTTGCAACTGGAGACTATTGATCGTTACAGAACATACATCCATAAACCAACGGCGTAACTCCCTCTTCCCCTACCACCTACAATCAGACAATTATTACTTAAACAGTCTTCACAGTAATATGTCAAGCCATTTTAAACAGCTAAACAAAAAAATTGTTTATTGCTCTGATGTTCTTATTCAGCCTTTGCTCACATATGATTCATCCTTATAGACAACTGCAAATGAATTTGAAAAGAACAGTCTTCTCAAAAAAACTCTAAGAACCGCTGTGTTTGTGACTGAAATACAGTCCTTTGCATTGTCTCTGCTTGCATTGATCAAATACCTTTTCAAGCCTACAGGATTCTGTAACAATTTTACTATGTTTGTTAGATAATTTTACTATGAAGTCTCACTTGCAGACATAATGTACTAATTAACAACACATTTAATAACAAATTTAGGTTTCTAGAAAGCATAGTTACTATTTTAAAATTAATTATGGGAAACTTGCTTTTCTTTATTCTTTCAAAAAAGCAGAAGCACAGGACTAACAACAGAATACAAGCCAATGGGGGATGTAATTTAGTACAGGGTTGACTTGCCGTTCTTACTCAAAGAGAACATTAAGTGCTGCTTTTTCACTGTGTGAAATTGCCTTTAGTTTAATATCAGTGTCGAATATGGCATTTTCCTACAGTCTTCCTCTCATATAGTAAAACTTCTTTAGCTAATAACAGCGTCAATCTTTTTTCTGTGACTCTCTAGAAATGACATTCCAGAATGTACATATGCCTTAGCCAGGCTTGCAAAAGTTAGAAAATGTAAATTGCTCTATTTGAGTTTATATTTTCTTAGAGCAAGTCACCAACAGTGCACTCACTAAGTACTATTAGAACTGTGTGTTGCTGATCTATATATGCCTCCTAGAAAACAGCAATCATGCCTATCAGCTCTGACTTACAGACTTTTACAGATAGGACTTCAATTTTTAATTGAAGTTAGAAAAAATTATATAATTAGACACTATGGGGGAAAAAAACCCAGCACCATTCATTTAAACTCTAAAATAATTTACAGCATGTTCTTAGACCCTGTTTCAAAGTGCAGTCTGTATGGCTTCCTGTTCATTCTCTCCAAATTACCTTTGGTCACAGAGACTGTTCAATAGTTTTTATCCTCATAGTTCAAAGAAATACACCAATGTAGACCAGTGTGCAATGTACATATTACATACGCACAAAGCAGTTGTACTTTGCACAAGCAGTTGTCTTGTTTAGCCAGTGGCTGTGAAAGCTATAGACTGCTTTGTGGCTACCTCCACATTCAAGGAACAAACACGGAGGAAGTGGATTGTGTAAGTACATGAATCATTTTATACTAAGTCTTTTCAGGACATGATAGCTTTTTTTTTATAAAACATCACCCTGCAAAATCAGTCTGGGAAGACTGCAAGACCAAACTTTCCTTTTCCTGTTTCTTTATTGTTGAAAAATCTCAATATCTAAACAGTATTTTAAATTACAGCTGTGCAAACCCACTGACAAGGTATATTCTGTACATTTTTAATGTGAAGCTTAATTTGAAGATGAGGTTGCAGTGCAGCACTGCAACTGAAAATTGCTTAACAATACCATTGATGTATGAGCCATAAAAAACCTTGCTAAGCTGTCCCTGCAGAACTCCGAGTAATAAAAAGGTGTTCTTTTGCACTGAGGTGAACAGACATGGTTGACTGCATCTAGGGAGCTGTTCTGTTAAATGAGAAAGTGCCATTTCTTTCCTGTCAGTACAGACCAATTTAAGACACTCACAGATTTAGTTAGCACAGAGTACAGGATTTAATGAAATACACGCATAACAGCAAACAAACCACAGCTATGTTCAAAGCTTTCAGTCAGATTGTGTGCAGAATTAATATTACATCTATGACCGATGTGGGGAAAAAAACTTAGAAATTTTTCCAGTCTCACTCATACTTTTCAGAGAAACAACAATAAAAAAAATGAATGGAAATGGTCTAAACCCCCTAAGCTTCATTCCTTTCAGAATATCTAGACACGCACTTCTATCTACATCTAGGAGGCAATGTTACAATTTTTCCCTTAAATTTCATGTCAGCTTTACGCAGAACCAACAGATCAGCTTTACAGAACCCTAAACTATCAGCTGAGTGTCATGATATTTCTATGGTGAACTGATGCTCCTCCAAATAATTCCTCTTTCAAGAGGAAAGGAGACACACAAGTGTGCTGAACTGACTGGGAACTGGTTTTCACCTGAGAAATACTTGCATAGGCTGATTAAATCATTCACAGTTTGTGCAGCTACACCTGTGTCCTTTTGTATAGTTTCTGAGAGCAATGAAAG
Organism: Merops nubicus; assembly: GCF_000691845.1. Classification (NCBI taxonomy): domain Eukaryota; kingdom Metazoa; phylum Chordata; class Aves; order Coraciiformes; family Meropidae; genus Merops; species Merops nubicus. Next base: position 51,416 of record NW_008617694.1, on the reverse strand, counting down.
TTAACTGTCCAACCGAGATGCAACCTAATCTGTCAACGTGTGTTCATTAACCCAACTGTCATTATATTAGAAACTGCAGTAACTCAGAACTCATTTCAGAAGATGTGATAGATGTTAGTTTGGCCAAGCAGTACCAAAGTTAAAGCTAATAGGATTTGTTCTTTAAAAAAAACACACAGAAATCTGCCTAATTTCCATAGTTAACCTATCACTAAATTGTGGATTTAGAGAGTAAGAGATTTAACTCAGGAGATTTCTAGTTTCCTTTATATGAATGCAAAGTCAGTACTTTTAAGAATCAACAATATTTATAGTTGTTTTCAACATGAACATCTATAACAAAAGATTTGGCAAAACCTCAAAACTACTTCCAAAACAGTCTCATTGATCCACATTTCATCCATTCTTACCATTTACCTATTCTGGTTATATGTTTCATAAATTCTCTTCTACGTCTTTCCAGGTAGATCTTCATCCAACAACTGACAGTCTTCCTGAGGTTCCTATTACTTTGATTAAAGTTTTCCAAGTCACTGCTTTCTGGGATTGTCAAATAAGAGCAGGTCCTCATGTCAAGCAAGAATGTTGCTAGAGAGCGTAACTCTGAACTCTGATGATGTTATTCTCAGGATTTCTTTTCCCTTTCTCTGATGCCTGTACAGAATCTTCTTTTAAGGTATTTCCTAAACTAAGGCTAGCTTTTTTTCATCTTGCATTTCTCATATTCAGCTGAAATACAGTCAAAAGGCTAGACTCTGATGTTGGCAAATATTGTCTATTTGTTGTACGTTCACACATTTTTGTGCCATCATCTCCACCATCACTCAAATTTTATCGATTCTCTTTGTGAACACTGAACAGACTTGTAAATGTGTGGTTTTAAAAATTCTGTATTAAAACTTTCATTTACCTCTTTAACTACTTTGGATACAAAAATGGAATTAAAGATGAAGCATCTTGTTTAAGACTTTTTTTTTGGAAGAGAAATCCTCCAGTGAGGAGCCTTTTAGTACCACAGAAAGATATATACAAATATATACAATAATGACCTTTATAAGAATAAAGCAGAACTATTTTAACCATCTTTAAAAGAACTGCGTAACAATACCATCAACATGTTCAAAAATTCTGTCTGGCATAACTTATCTCCCTCTTTACATTCCTGCAAATACTAACTACATTTTTAGCTTGAAGATAATTGTCATTACTGCTTAAAACATCAGTAACATAACCCCCTATACTTTATTAAAACACTCCCAGTGAAACAGTATTGTCCTAGATAAAATCACAATGAGCAATAAAGTTCTTTACACACAAAGCCCACTTGGTTTGACTATGAAGATTTTATAACAACTTTGGTACCTTGCAGGTATTACAAAATGTTACAGCAATATTTTCCTTCAAAGTCAGGTACTAAAAAAATTTGACACATAACTTCTGTACCAAATCAACTTATTCTGTCATCTAGCTTCCTTGTAAAATCACCACATATATCTGCTGCATGTTAACAATTATGAAGTGAATTTTTCACAAATAATCCAGCATTCTAATTTGACATAGTAATTAATGACATTCAAAATGCCAGACATGTATCTTGGACACATGGCTTAATACAAAATTCACTAGCTGTTTTTCTAGTAACTTCTTTTTTAAAACGTAGTCCTATTTATAGATAAGGAAAAATAACAGAAACATACCTGTTCCAGTAGCTCCAAAACTGGTCCTGCAAGTAGGCTTGGTGGCTACTTTCATCACCGAATGAGGCTTTGCTTTCAATCCAGTGAATTATGTGTCCTTCAACAGCTAGAGTGACAGCAGAAAATAAACTGAACTCTGAAAATCACACTCAACAGCCTGTAAGAATGTGTTTGTGAATACCCTACTTATCCCCCAATCTACTAAATAATTCATACTTGCAACATATTTGTAAAAGTATCTTTCACATAGGACATTCTTTTTCTTAAAGTACCAGAAAATATTTTAATAGATAACTATATCAATTTCAGATTAATTACACCCTGTTCTAGATATCTGCATTTATTCTAACACAAAAAAATGTAAAGAAAAAAGGCTAGACTAAGGTGCAATTGCATCCTACTTTCACCCTTACTTTGCTGGAAAGGAGTTGTCAGGTAAGGAATTGCAAACTTCTGATGAATAACAAGAACAGTTATCTAAGCTGGTAGAGACTGAAACTTCTTAGCAGTCCAGAGTAGAAGGTGTGAGAATGGCAAGGAAGTCTGTCATAGATATGTATCTGGTTCCTTACATTTGCAAAATCAGTAGTGCTTCACCAAAAAGAAGTTAGGAATAAAGCTTACATGAAAAAATGTGATTTTAAATTTCTGTTTCTTTCAGTGCTGTTGGATTTGCTTTGCTTCATGTCTTTCCTCATTTCTTGAAGGACTAAATTTCTAATACTAATAAAATTACTACTTTTTGATAAAAGCAAAGTCCTCTCTGTTGTTGACAATCTAATTTTGCAGGAGAAATCACAAGATTGACTATAAAAGTTCGTATTTCTCCAAGAACGTATTGTGGGATACCAGTACTGAGGGCTTTAAAAATGCTTCCTTTATTTTGAGTTGCTTATAATATCCATGGCCATGATGTCTTAGCCTAGGTTTGACCAGGGATGAGGTACTCAAAATAGCATACAGACCCAGAAGCATAATACATAAAGATGAGAAGAGGCTATAACAGCACATGATTCATCACAGACTGTAAAAATAACTCAGGAAACCTGGGTAAATAACTCATGAAGTCACCACACTAAACTCTATATGCCACCACTACCCTGCTATCAGTAACCAAGTTAACTAGTGTAGGCCTATACTACTACATCTTTCCCCCATGCCCAAGGCCCTCCCAGTACCTTTAGACCCCAGGAGGTGTAACAGCTGAGGCATAAACTGTGTAGTCCATTGAGAAGCAATTTCTAAGAAATATCTGTCTTTCCATCTATGTATGGAGTCATGGAGAAGTGAATGCAAGGACTGCCATACATTAGTTCAGATCAGACAACAGGTACAAAATAATTCCCTGTCAATCTCAAGTGGCTGAAATAATTTGAAAAAAGTAATGACCTATCAATACTCAGATTTTTAAAGACAAATCCATGCAACAAATTAATAGCTATTAACCTTTTTTTCTAATACTTTAGTAATATTACATACCTAAGAATTCTTTTGAGTGTTTCCCAGTTTCCTTTCTGAAGCATTAAAAAAATTAGCTCCATCTTGTTGCTTTTATAGTTTCCATTCAATATGGCTCCTAACTATCTGGCATACAAACTTCTAGGTTTCTAATGTAAAAGTGACTATCTTAATACCAACTACAATTTTTTTTACTGTGAGGGTGACTAAGCATTAGCCCAGAGACATTGTGGAGTCTCCATCCTTGGAGATATTCAAAAGCTGCCTGGACATGGTCCTGTGCAACCAGCTCCAGGAACCTGCTTAAGTAGATGCCCACCAGAAGTCCCTTTCAGCCTCAGCCATTCTGTGATTCTGTAATTTCACAGTTTTCCCTTCTAACTCTAGACGTGATAAAAAGTGTTCCTGCACCCCCTCAAGTCCTTGATAGCTTCCTAAGACCCTCCACAAATAAGAATTATGGAAACAAAAATGTAGAAATTAATTGAGAACTCGCCAGATGTGGCTTGACAAGTGAACTGCTGATCGTTAGGATGTCAAATCTCACTCTTTCAAACATGGAGTACTTCAATTACAAAGATGTTGGTTTATTTTGTACAGATAACCTTTAATTAACATCACTATCATTTTTCATTTTGGAGACATGATTAGTAATACAAGCATCATTAAGCTAAGGTGTCTTTAAAAACTATTCAGTTTTCTTTAAAAACTATTCAGACTCTTCTATACATAGCTACTTATCTACTGGATAACAAAATTATTGTGCTGAAAGATGGTATCTCAAGCACTTCTGAGTAGTGAGACTCAGTTTATAAATCAGTTATCTCAGTGAGAATTCCAACTGTTTCAATATGAAGAACAAAATACCAGTCATGTAAATGACTTTCACACAATGCTTTCAGCCTTCTTATTTTCTGGGACATACAAAAAAGTAGACATCTGCATAGATGGGTGCTACATTCTGTGGAGGCAAAGCACATGTCTTTTGGCATGAAAGTCAATTTACAAAAAGTGATTAATAATCCTTTACCCCTTGGACAACATGGATGTTTTTTAATCCATGGTCCATCCACTAGGTCATCTGATTACCTTCCTACATGCCTCGAGACCAGAAAATGTAGATGAACTTTGACAGGACCTTTATACCTACTTTTACTCCTTCTTGCCATACAGGTTTTTAAAAAACAATAGAGAACTGCACAGTTGTATTTAGATACAAAGTGATGGCAAAAGAACAATGACACCTTTATCAAATGACCTATAGGTCTAACAGTAATGCTCTTCAAACTGCTTTGAACTAATTGAGTCTAGTATTTTAAGATAATAGGTATTTCAGACATTGGTTCATAAAGACAGTGGGCAGACCACATTAGAGGGGGCAGTGATTTGGGGGTTCTTACTGTTGCTTGGGTTATTTTTTCTTTCTTTTTGTGATGATGAGAAAAAAAAATATGCAAAGACCAAAGAGGAAACACTGGTTAATACTACTTATGAGCAAATCTCTCTGACCCAGTCTTCAAGTTCTTAAAATTGTTGGGTAACTACTGAAAAAATGAGATGTATTTGTAATATCCCATAATATACTTCACTTAAGAAGCCATAATATTTTAGCATGAACACTTCTACACAAAGTAATAACAATGATAAAAATTCTTTTAAAAGACTTACCTATTGGCACTTCTAAAATAAAGTCTGGTGTTTTGTCATAACCCTTTGCACGAAGCTGATCTTCAGCTATACATAGAGAATAAGAAGTATTGTTTATAAAACTATTCTATTATGTAGACAGCAGCATGATTAATTTTATTTTAAATAAGAATGCAAGAATTACTAATGCAGTCATACATATCTTTCTTATTCATGTAATGCTGTGTCAGATTAAATGAACCTTTGTAGAAAACCTGAAGCATGGATATAAAAATGCTTCTTTGTCATTCCTGCATTTTTATGTCTTCATTATAAACATCATTAATTCAAGCTGTCATACAGTATTTTATAACCCCCAAATATTCAAAATAGAGGTATATTTGCTGATTGAAAGAAGAGTCTCCCTACATTAGGATTAATCTCAGCTCTTCCTATCAGCACCACAAACGCAGACATACTGTAGCTGCCTTCTTGGTGTTATTTTTTTTTTTTTTAATTATAAGCATAAAATTTTTAGAAAAAGAAGATCCTCCTCTTGCAGAAATCTATTAAAGGAGAAACTACTGTTTTAATTTCTCTTGCTTCCTGCATCCTACAGAACTTATCCAATTTCAAAACATACAAAGATTTAGAAATTCTGCTAACAATAACTATACAACTCTATTGATTACAAATATGAGGGCTGAATATTTCAAGAACAATAATGAGTGAGCAAGACAAAACTGTGAATGACAAAAGATGCTCCCTTTTTTTTTGTTTTAAAAAAAAAAGGCAGCCCAAGCAAGCCCTTAATATTTTCTAAACTACTGTCCTTGATTTCCAATACCATTACATTGGTATTTCTGAAACACCATTTCTCCATTAGAATTTGGAGTGACCTGGTCATTCAATTCCAGGCATGGCTTTCTGTCTTCACCCAAGCTCAACTAATGGCACTACCTAGTAACAAGTAAGGCTGTGTAGCCCCTTAACACCTACTGGGCTGTTGACATTGCCATGCATCCCATTCGCCTTTCTACATCACCTTTGATTAAAATTAATGGTCCATTCTCACTGTTGGGTAGCTTATTTCCAATCCATTTATCAGGTTAGGACAGTAGTTTCATGGCCAATGTTCAGAACCCAGTTTTTGAATACTTTGTGCATACCCTGACAGGTCAGCAGTTTGAGTCCAAGTAACATTTTAATGACAAGAAAAACACACACCCTTAGAAATCAAAATATTTTAGAAGTGCCTAAAGCAAACTTCCCCTCTCTTTCTCACTGAAGAATGTAAGCCTGAAGTATTTTTTTCTATAGTGAACTCATCCTGAAAGTGGGACTAGAATAATTTTGGAAAGCTGTACATTCACTTAAGTCTAAACTGCAATAGTTGGTTATTCTTTTTGATAGTATTGTAGTATTTCTTTTGAAATGTGAGAGTATTTCTCCACTGTTTGCATAATAAATTGTAAATACAATTTACAATAAATTGTAAATACAAGTCTTTGCATCTGTTAAACTTTTCTAGGGTTTGGAGACAGATTTGGTTGCTGACTAATTTGTCAAACCCAGGAATACTGATAAAAGATGTTAACATTAATAAGGTTCTAATTTAACAGAACCTACGAATAGAGTTGTATGCCATAACATAAAAATGAATTAATATTTTATGTAACATTTTAATCCTGATAAAAATAAACTCCATCCAATTCTATTTAACCATAACCTGCCCTTAGGTGTTAAGAACAGTCTAGAAAAGACAAAAGGATGTCTCAGCTGAAATCTTCATTATTTAATTATTTAAAAACACACAAAAAAAACAGAGGGAAGTTGTCCTTCACATCTAACAAATGCTAGTACCACAAATTCATGGAAAAGTACCTTAAAAAACCCACTGAAAATCAGGACAGATGTAAATACATTTCTTGATAAGTCAACTGGGCAGGTCTCTGAACTGGAATTTGTATCAGCATTACTTCTAATGTTTTTTAGCAGATTCTGTTTTCAAGGATGCTTGATTACTTTTAAAATCATGTGATGCTAATGCATGGCTTGAAAAAGAACATCTTTCTTGCTTTAAATCTGTTTCTGAATGTTCTCATTTGGTTTCTCCTAACATTTTCTATTGTGATAAACACTGGAAAATATGTTAAAATACATTTATTATTGATGTGAGTTGTCTATCATGTGCAGGAAAAGTATTACATATCACTGTTTTTAAAGTGTTTTGAAGCTTTATAACTTTGGGGAAGAAAATAAAATAATTATAGAAACTCCCCATGGTCACCATAAACTTTTTTTTCAAACCAAAACCTCACCAAAAGAAAAGAAGTTCCAGTTTTTCAGTCCAGGTATGTTTCAGATTGGTCCAGAAGCTACAAAGGTAGCATTCTGCACCTCAAAAGATCTTTTAGCTCTAGCATGGATTAAGAGTGTAATCTAACAACTGCTTGAAAGCCATCCCACAGCAGTCTGACAGGTACATTTATGCATCCTTGGATGTGAAAATTACACTGCAACAGCCCTAATATATCTCTACAAATTAATTCAAATTTCCAACAAAACTGCACCTTCATCTTTACCATAACTTCACACTCAGTCATAACCATTTAACACATCATTGTTCTTATACTAGCCTCTGGATATAACAAAGAAATCAAACATTCTTCTGCTGGTGCATGAACGAGCAGCAACTGCAAATTTAAGATTACAGCAGAAAACACTGATCAGATTTCATGATTTATATCCAGGGTACTACTGAGGGACATCACAGTGGGAACCAAAGGAAGATAAGCTTCCAGACGAAGGTCAGTAACTCCTCATATAGCTAAAAGCTTTCCTAATATAGAACCTATATGGAACCTGGAAATTCCTGGCATTTCAGTATGGCAACGGAAGCTGTTAGCCTGTTCTGAAAGAATGCTTCCATTGATCACTTTAATCTCAGGCAAAGTGATAAAGACTTGACAGTTGTGTTTTTACTGAAGAGAGGACATGGTATATGAGGCGCTTCTCATGAACAGTGGATTGACAAAATTCAAAACCCACCAGTCTGCATAAGTTTCCAATCAATTTCTGGATGAATCTGAAGGTGTTACTTCTAATCTGTAGGCTTTGAAAGCAAACTGCTCCAGAAACAAATTACATCCTGGACCTGGAAATCTGTTTCATGCTCCAGCACTATACTGGAGCAATTTATACTCACTGTGTCCTTTGACTGTGTTTTCTTCTGTAATAGACTCTGTGCTGCCCAAGATGAAAACAGCTGATACAAAAAACTTACTAGTCTTGAAAAAGAGTATACTGGAATAGCACACTAACACAGAAACTGCAATAATTCTGCTTCTTCAACATGTTAAAAAGCGATGGAATTGCAAGTACAGCAATCTAAGTCATAAGCCACCTTCAAAACTAGAATGCAGTCTCACTTACAGCCTAACAAAGCCTGAATTTGTTGGTCTATAGGAAATAATGTAGTCTCTTCTGTTTTCCTGAGGTTTTCTCCAAGCAGTTTCAGAACTAAGCTTTTCAAAAGGAAAGATTTTATTGTGAGGGGTTCAGTAGGGTTCATCTTGCAGATATTCAGGGAATTTTTTTTTTCTAGAAACTTACAAATGCAATGCACAGAAATAATAAATATAACCTGTTAACATATCGTAAATCATAACTAAAGAATACTTCAGTATACATAAAATTAAAACACTAGATTAAGCTCTCCCATTTCTATCTTTATATTCTAATGGGTTAACCCATTCTAGATATTTTGATTTGACAGCACAAATTTCTTAGAGCTTATTTCTAAAGATAAAATTGATGCTTATCCAAGGTCATGAAACATTAAAATTTAAATCTAATTTGTGTACTACAGAAGCTTGCGCAAGCCAAATAAAATTACAATTGTTGGCCTGAGGATCCATTAGTGAGTCATCTAGTCCATTCTCTTGTATCGTGACAAGACTGATTTCATTACCAGCTTTGACGGATGAGTGTCAAATCTAGCTCTGAATTTTTCATTGAAGATGATTCCACAACCATCCCTGGCAGCTGGTTCTATAGTTACTGTTTAGTATTTTAACTCAACAGAATCTCTGCAATTATTTAAGCCTATCACCTGTATCTCTGCTCTTACAACCAAGCAGGAAGAACTACCTCCTCACATTTTCAGTGCCATTTTAAAGTTGGCAAGCAAAATTTACTCATGTCTTTTTCTCACTTTTCTCTAAAATAACTCTATTCCTTAATCATATAGACAAGTCTTTTAAAGACCTTACTACTCTTTTTAATTTCTTAAATTTATTTAAGGCCTCCAAAATCTTAACCCAAACCTAATTTTAGGAGAGCTTGTATTTTCCAGTAAAATCAGCAAAATTCCCTGGTTTACTACAACACTCAACCATTAACAGGAGACAGCATTTCACTCTGTTATTGTCTCATCACATAAGGAATCCAAGATTTAAGAAGTCATTGTTAAGTTTATTATCACAATAACAGAAATGATGCTTTAAACATTAATCATCCTTTTAATGGCACTCATATACAAGAAACACAATGCAGACTAAAAGCAAAAAATGAAAATAACTTCTCAAGTAATTAATGCTTAAAATAAATTTAAATATAGGTAGTGATTGTGAAAAGAATATTTGCATTGGTTTGGAAGCAGGGGGCAAAAATTCCGCAGCAACTGTACAGAAAGCTAAATGAGTGAATCCTCCAGCACTTCTTTAATACATAAAGCATTTTGAAGCTAATATTTTGTATGTTTCCTCCTAAGTCTCATAAGGCCTAGATTATGGCTAATATCTCATGACACCAAAAGTAATACTGCAGCAGATATTAAAGCATTTTTTTCAGCTACTTATCCTATAAAATATTAATTGCAAGCCTGTGCATGTGCTGTGTATATATAGGGTATTAGGTAACTGAGTTCCTGCTCAGTTCTAAATCAATAAAAGATAACATGTACAGCATCAATCATTTTTTACTCTTCCTTTACTACCTAATACATAGAACATTGAAGCTTATTTTTTCTTAAGTAAACAGTTACTGAAACCTTTGAAGCTAAGGATTCACTGGCTAGCCTCTCCTATAGATTCTTACCGATGAAAGACAGATTTTTTTCCAAAAGCATTTCTCGCAGCAAGACTTCATGCTCATGCCCAATAGCGCTGACAGCTTTAGGTTAAGGAATGGAAGATTACTTTGGTAAAGAAAAATCTTCAGAAAATCATCATATGTAAATTAATTGATGAAAAAATTTGTTTGCCTTCATTTACATTTCAGAAGTGATCAGTGATTTGAACTTCCTTAAAGGGATTTTCAGAGGTATTTACAGCACTTTGTGAAAATCAGACTATTGTCATCAGCACACATTTTAAAAAATTAAGACCTATTAGACCATATTTATTCAGTATAAATAAGGGTAATATTTCAATTTTTGCTTTATTTCTCCCCCAAATTTAAAAGACAGGGAGCTTAAAATGTCATTAAATACCTTTTAAATTTCTCTTCATTGACTAGTGTATCAAGTCTCTGATTGATCAAAGCATGAAATAAGCTTGTTTCTTTATATTCTCAAATTGATAGAAATTACATCCATCTGAAACATTTTACTGTAACAAAACATCCTTTTAACTGATTTTTCAGAAGCATGAACTATGTCAGGGAAGGATGAAATAATATTTTACAGTGAAGTCCTTTTAGAATCATAGAATAGAATCATAGATTTGTTGAAAGATCACCTAGTTCCAAACCCCCTGCCACAGGCAGGGACATCTCCCACTAGATCAGGTTTTCACTTCACTGATGGCCTGCTGATCCAATGTGCTACTCTTAGCGATATGTAAAAAAGTCACCACATCAAACATTTTTAATGTATTCTCCTGGAGGTCAAAGTTCTATTCTGGAAGCCTTTAAGAAGAATCTTATGGAATATCATAATAAAGGTTCCTACATTAAAAACAGTTAAGTTCCTAATTCTGTTTAGAATAACTTTTGGAAACTTAAGCTACAGATTATCTTACTATTAAGAATTAGTTACTTAATTTATATCCACATTTTATGTTGAACAGCAAAAAAACTAATTGTTTGGAATAATTTCATATATATATATATATACAGTTTTTATCAACTGAAGCCATATACTGTGTTAAACTCTATTAGCCGTTTACAGAACAAAAGGGGCAAATGAAGAACAGCAAAAATGTAAGAAAAGTACTGCAAACAGAATTTATAATGCACCATAAGCAGAAACACTTAGTCTATAATAATACCTGTTATTGATGTATGGCAATGACCATGGGGCAAAACTTGTAAATAACCTCACAAGCCATTTTCAACTCCTGCAATCTAGCAGCCTAGCTTCCCGTAAGCATCTGAACTATTACTGAAAAATAGCCTCTTGGCATTTACAAAGAGGTTGACTTCATACTTTAGTCCATGCATATACAATTAGATAGTTATATTTAAAATCAATATGCAATCCTTCAGAAGACATTATGCTTTTAAAACCTTAACTTTAAATTGATTTTTAACTATTTTATGCACCTCAGAATTAACATCTAATTCAGCAACATACTTTCAGATAATGCACTTGCATAGCTTAGTATTAAAACTTTTCTGTACCAAAATGGAATTGAAAACCTCCTCATTATTCTCACTGATGTCACTGCATATTCAATAACTTCACTTGAACCAAAATCTGAAAAGGACAGAAAAGATCTTTTAAGACTGGTCTTTGCAAGTTATTCTTAAAAACTCGCCATAATTCTACATGTGTGTTATTATTACTTTTAAACATGACACTTTCAGAAGACTATAGCCAGATTGTTCATCAGCAAAATATTAATCTCAAAATCCTGGATATGAAAATTAGGCATCAACAACCTTTTAAAAAGTGTAACTTATTAGACTAATGCAGTTCCAGAGAGTTGTGCTTAATGTTGAAGACAGTCTCAATGAATATCTAAAATTACGATTAAAACCACAAAATAGAAATACAATTAGAACTCTTGTCTGGCTGCTATTAAAGTTAATGGGAGCAGGGCTGAGTCTGCAGTAGACACCAGGCAAGTACTTCTAGTGCAAAGAAGGTCTTTTTAAGGTGTGACCACCACATGTATCACAACTATAAGAAGTGGTGTTCTTCATGCATAATTAACATCACTGTAGCTTTTCTATCCTGCAACTGTACAGTGAAATCAAGATCTTCTCCCAAACTGTACGCATCAAGATTTATGCAGAGGTTTGCTAGGGCCTGGCAGGGAATTGTCTTCCTAGCTTGCTCTCTGATAGCAGGCCATGATTTTAAAACTGCTCCATTGATAGCAGACTGGAACAGAAGAGCTACCCAGTCAGATTTTAACATATTAAAATCTTAACCTTCAATGCCCAGTACTGTGTAGAGTTGCCCCAGTATTCTCATTGGATACTGAGAATCTCTAACCATTTCAACACTACAGAAAAAATATCCCCTAAAGTTCAAGCTACATAGTGTTTTCTCTACAGCTAGCCTCGTTTTCTTTAAGAAGAGAAAGTAAAAGAACTGCACTGGAATGTCAGACACAAGTTTAAAAATACTAATCAGTTAATCATACCTGAATTGCACCTAAAAACATTCTGGTTGAAAATCAGATTCATAATACAGCCAGGCCATAATGTTGAACAGTATCTATGCAACTTATTAATTTAACCACAAAATAGTTGAGATTGGAAAGTATCTCCAGAGATCATCTACTCCAACTCCAACGCTCAAAGCATGGTCAACTAGTCTTAACAGAAACCCAGACATGCATTTCAACTAATCAAAACCAAAGAGGTTCAATCAGGCATATGAACGTGTAGCTACCAAACTGACAACATCCTGTGGTCCATCTGATTTTTGTTAAACAATATGAAAGAAAGCTCTGCAGTGACCCTCTAGCTGATTGAATGTAAAACAGAGGAGTATGAACCGTGTTTTGTGAAGCAGAACTTTATGTCAGGTTAAAGCTAGACACATCTTTTCCACACAGTCTAAGCTCGTCAATTGTGCACCTAAAATTTTATGGGAAAGGATACTGTTTGATGCAGTCCACCAGTGGTCCATAACAACAGTCATTCACAGTACACTGCAGACAAATAAGAGAGGTAGTATAGTGATGGGTAACTACAAAACCATTATAGTTAAACAGTATCTTAAAACCAGTAATTACTTTTCTTCAAAAAGGCTATCAGGTGCTGTTCAGATTTAATCACAGAAAACAGAAACTGTGCTTTTATTCACTATAAAAGCAAGCTATTAAAAAGTGAAATGCTCCCCTCACAAATATTGCATTGCCATTTATGGTGCACCCTGACCTCACTGATAGTTTACGATGACAGTAATTAAATGAGGTTTAAAATCTTTTACTCTGCTAGGCAGATAACAGCATTGCCACAGAATAAAAGAAAAAAAATTAAACCCGTGATTAATACCTGATAGATTTGATTTGCTAGAACTCCATCTGGAATCTGAGAAGGGTCCCGTAGCATACTATTTAGAAGAGTTTTGGAGGCTAGAGAAACAAAGAATAAAAACATACAAAAAAACGTTAGCTCAGTTTTCAGCTGGCAGGAAGAGACACACTTTTATAAGGACAGTGATGATGTTGATAATTTTGAGAATTGTCCAACCAGCAACTACAAACATAAATTTGTAGCTACTTACCCATTTTGATACAATTAACTCTAAAACTCTTGAAACACTAAAGGATCTTATTAACACAGGGTGGAAGCAAGCCCTTGTCTACTTAATCGGTTCCACTGGGCAGTTTGTGCTTGAGAAGTATCACGGAGTTCCTAAGGAAACTGTTCAGTGTGGAGAAAATGTAACACAAAATAACCTCTGTATCCTGTGAGAACTTAAGGAAGAAGATATGTAAAAATTCAAAACAGCCTTTAAAAAACAATGCTTGGTCTCAACAGCCTCAAGCCCTTCATAGACTTGATGATTCCAAGTTGGTAGTTTTCAACTGTATTTATTTACTTATTCAATGTTGACATATTTCTCTGACTGTACTTTAAAGCTCACAAGACTTCTTGTGCTATTTTCAAATGTATAAATCTAAGACACAAGAAATGAGAATTTAGGTATAACCATTTATCAGACTTCTACTCACTGATATTGACACTAAAATGAAAAAAACCCCACACAAGTCAGGAGATGCCCTTAGTTTATATTCAAATAGAGTCCATGCAAGCACTGGCTTTGTTTTTTCCCCAGATGCTTGAT
>NW_008617694.1:24885-32385 GCF_000691845.1 Merops nubicus | reverse complement strand
AGTGTTTAAGCTAGTTGGGTAAGGTATAATGAAAAAACTCATATAGTTACAGAAAACAAATTAAATGGAACAAAACCAATGCTATCCATAGGCATAAACACATATAACATTCCTGTTTCTGGCAAAATTTCTTGGGTCTTTTAAATTGGATATTTAAAAAAAAAAATCATTACCTTTTACAATTTATTGTTTGGGTTTCCAAAAGCTGCTATTCTCAATATGATGTGCAAACAATTTTAAAATACTATATTGTTCCAGTTTCACAATTTCTTTGATCCTATTCATGACACATGAACTACTATCATTAAGTGGTTGCACAGGGATATTCTTCTAGGTTAAATAAGTTATATCTGCCAACTAATAATGGAACAGGAATGAGAAAACACATAGGTAATATCACAGTAACCGGTTTTCTTTTACTGAACAAAACTTTTATTTCTATCACTCACCAAAACTCTAGCAGCAGGCTAGAGACCAGAGAATACCTGTTAAATAACAATGAGTCAGACAATGCTATCATCCCACTCACTTGATGATGAAGTGGAAAGCTCAGTTTGCAGCAAAGCCACTTGTTAAAAAATTCATAAATTTATAAAGACTCTTAAAACATTCTACCACAGTTTATAAACTAACATGTTATTCAAACATAAACAAAAGGCACTAAGAATGCAAAGCCAACAGTGATTCTTTTGCATCCACATATCATTATTGGCATACATGATTTTCACTAAGGTGTAATGATTTTCTGTTAACAGGAAAATAACCTTTTTTAGGCTAGGATTTAGTCTTTCATTTATGCTATCCACCTAACTTTCACAAGTTAGATGCCAGCAAACAGTAGAGAAAACTTGGAAGGGGGTAAATATTAGTGACAATTACATGCTTAGATACGCTAGCAGTGATTAGGGAATTATACAATAAAGTCTATATCCAGTACATTATGTTTTTAATGATTACTCTAACAAGCACTTAAGTGACTGTGATACACTAAGGAATGACCAATACCACTGCACAAGGGAAAGCTGAACATTGCTAATCTCTTGCAATTTTTGGACATGCCATAAGAAAAAAAAAAAAAGAAAAAAAGATTGTTTTAAAAATTCTTTGTTAAATTTTATTAGTAGCAGCTAAGAAAACAAAGTAGTCACACACAGACACAAAGATAAATCTTAAAGCCCTGTCAAGGATTAGACTCCGAGAACAAGCAGAAATACATGTCCATTTCCTCTCAGCAAAAGTTAACGGTGGTATGACAGAAGCTGACATATAATACATCAGGTTGTTTCAAATGTTTTGTAAGGACCTTACAAAAGTAAGTGACGAGGTTATAGAGGATTCAAATATGTCAAACTCGGGTTGTGATCGTGCAGATGAATGAGTAAACTTGCACCTACTATTGAAAAGCTGCAGCTCCACATAGCTGCAAGTTTCAGGTCATGCACATGATGGCCTTGCATATGTATTTTTGAGGCTGGACCCACATTTAGTTTAAAAGAAAGGCAAAGAAATTTCATTTCTTTGATTAGATTAAGGCTAAATAAATACATGCTTCAACAGCAGATTGACAAAAAGATTTTCGTAAGTGAAACACATGCTTCGCTTCACTCTTTCTATTGAATTGTTTTACCAGTCTAAAAAGAAACAAAAAATTAACTGTAAACCAAGCAATTGTTGATGCTGAATGCAAGTAAACAGTTCTGTCATGTGGGAGCAGCTAGGGAAAGCACTGAAAAGAAAGAGAATAGAGCCCCAGAGCAGGAAGAAAGAAGAAAGTTCTTCAGAGTAGATGGAATTCTGACCTGGAAACTTGAGACAGGCAATTGCACGACAGTTATCACAGTTATACATAATGTGACTCACCCCCAAAAAATTAATTAGACAAGTAATGCTGTAATTGCATGATGATAAAATCTACCACTTTACCAAAGACCTCTTCTGGCATCTACTTAGAGGACCAGATGCCAAATGAAAAGCATTTTTAAAAGCATTTTAAACCTAATTTTAAAAAAAGTTTGAAGGAATTTGAGATAAAAAAGCAAGCCACTTGCACTGCACAGGGAACAGTAATTTGAAAAGAAGACATTAGTCTACATTTTGCGATATTCTCCTGACCCGTTTTCATGGGAGGACTGCAGAAGAAGAAAAGCATTTTAGCGAAGCAGCGTGAGGTTGTACTTGTCCACTTCAAAAGAAGTCATTCTTAAAGAGTGAAATTCTTGGGGATTGAAGAAAGGAAGAAATGGAGATTCTTCCAAATAGCCTGTCTGAGACTGTGCAGTGAACACAGGGCCCCCACTCCCATCTGCTGCTCATGAAAGGTATATTTTTCATTTTGTTCTCTCTAACAAATAAAGAACATTTACGTTTACCGTAACAAAACAAAGCAAAACTCACCAAGCCAAACTAAACCCTTCACTGCATATGCCTCTCCTCTGTGTGGGTGGAGAGAACAAACAACATGTGACATGTACGCAATCATACAGCTTAACATACTACGGGAAGGCATTCAAATATAGGAGGATAAATGAAGGATAAGCTCCCACACATTAGGGAAAAAAAGGACTGGACTTTTTTTTCTTAGCTACCCCAAACAGGGTTGTTGAGTCACAACTGCAAATTTCATGTACATGAACATCAGATCAAGTTCGACTAATAATTCCTTAAGAAGAGTAAGCAATCAATAAAATAACATGTGCATCGTGGACTGGAATTCTGTGTTTCACTGGGGAAAACTATTTGGAATACTTTTTAATTAAGAAGTAGTACTATAACCTATTTATTAAATATGTTTTGAATGGCTCTGTCATAATTAATGTCAAAATACATTTTCTAAATTCTCAAGCTATAACATAAGACTAGCTTTATTGATCTTCTGTATGATTTGTAGGAGTCCCCAATCACTATTTTGACAGTTTTATCATAGAGTAATAGACTTCCTTTTAGATAATTACAGTTACTATGTTCAATTTCAATCTTCCGTAAGACTTTTCATTAGATAATCACATCTAGATCGTGTTTCTTTCTTTAGTCATACATATGCAATAAACTTTGGATAACAGCACTACTTATTTTAACATTGTAATTGTAAGGCTTCCTAAAACAAGTTCAAAGGTTAATTATACAAGAAAGCTTTCACCTTTAAAATCTGTCACAAAATTAATTTTATAAATAATAAGCACCTACTTTAGGTAAACAAAAAGTAGAATATATAATATTAATAGACCACAAAAGTTACTTAAAATTGTTAAGTTGTACATGTCTCTTGTTTCAATTTACATCTGTCAACAGCTTGTGTCTGTCTTCCTAACAATGTCCCCATAGGTACCAGCAGGCTGCTCTTCAGCCCCCCTGAAGCCACCTCTTCTCCCAGATGAACAAGCCTGAGTTCCATCACTCTTCTATCACAGAGCAAGTGCTCCAGACCCTTTACCAACCTGGTGGCCCTCGTTTCTCTTGTGCAGCTGTGGTTTAATGCAGAAGGAGCCCAGACTTTTGCTGCTGAGCTGAATTGGTCCCAAAGGCATCAAACAGCACAGTGCTGACCATGCTGCAACCACAAAGCAATGTGACTGAGTGGGGCTGGGATGTCATCTGTTCCACTCCTGTCTGAGGGTTCTACAGACATTATTTGCATGGTCTGGCTTACCTAAGTTTAACTATTCATTTTAAACTAGGAAAAGATCTCAGCTGGCAGCATTATACTTTGTTGACCTGCTTGTTTCCTATAGATTTTCAAAATAGTGGGTTCCAATCTCCTCAAGGAAGGGATGAACCTCAGATAAGTTTATCACTTTGCAGGCTCTATTATCTTTTGGAGAAAGAAAATCCAATAGAGAATGGAAATAAGGAATCGGTTTCATTTTAACTAAAAGGCTGGAACATCTAACCTAAGGAGAGATTTCAGGACCACAGATCCTACATGAAAAAAAGTCCCAACAGCACCCCTCAGCAAATTGTTTTTCAGTGATTTTTAAATGCTTTTTCAACTGCTTTTCACCATTTTCTTTGGTGTTTTTCACTGGCTGCTTAAGACAGTTCTGAGGATGTCAAATATTTGGATCTCCCTTTCAGATGACTCTTCCTGCATTTTGTTTGTCAGCTTTTTCATTGAGATGTCTCAGTAACACTCTTCAGGCACTGCATTCAGCATCTTTTTTAGCTTTTATGCTTTCTGCTCAAGCTGAGTCATTCTGAAGAAAAGCAAAGTTAAGTCATGCAATGCTTTTTTAGCTCCTCCAATACAAAGGACACGGATGTTGTAGTTATTCAGGACAAAGCTTCACCATAGTGCTGCATATATACTAGGGGGAAGTTTTAACAGAAATTTAAATTGAGTTATTTGCAGTGAAAAGCATTTTTAGAGAAGACAACAAGGCCAAATCCCACTGCTGTTGGCAAGTTGCACTGAAGTAGCAATATTTACACAGATCCTAGTGAACCTGCTATGGAAGGAATGCATCTCACACTGAAGGTTGTCTACCTCCTGTGAGTTTGAAGATTTCCATTTCTACAAACAGAAACAACTTATTGTAGTTGAGAGCATGATCTAAAATCTGAGATTACATTGGTCAAGCAGCTCACCAATGTGCAATGCTTAACACCACGCACGTTCTTTGTCTACTCAGGACATACGTTTTCTCTAATATAGTTTACACAGAGAAGTTGGAAAAGTCCAAAGAAAAGTAACTTTTAGGATCTGAAAGCAAACAGCTTTTCTCAGCAATATTGTCTCAAGAAAAAATCCTCTCCACCACCAATTTATCAGTGCACGACTGAGGGTGCATTCATCAGACGTTTATACAGAAATGGGAAGACTGAGCCTTGCTCAGTGTTATAGGAAAGCTACCGACTTTTCTCTGAAAAAGTGGACAACAGACTTATAGAGGTTAAAAAGAAAAATTGCCCTTCATTTTGTGTTCAGCCATTTTTCCCCTTGTAGCTTAAAGAGGAAGCGGGGAATGAGTACACGTGGATTCATAAGTGTCTAGCTCTCATAAATCCACGCTTGTCAAGTGTAAGATTGAATCCTTGTCTTTGCTTTGACGCAAGCTCCTCATAGGACGGTGGCCAAGTTAATTAACCCGTTCATGGTTCAACTGATTCATTTGTAAACTGGGAGTAGTATTTGGCCCCAAACTCACTTATAGCAAGATCACCAAGCAGAAGGTGGTGTGTAGTGGTTATAAACCTGATCATATTAGCATCATTTGCTTCAGTTGTACATGCTGTTCAGGATAAGTGGAAATAAAGCCAAACATTTTCCCACATTTAAAAAGAAAAGAAAGACCAAACATGCCGGCTTCACTAAATTAATGTCAGCATTCATGTTGGAAGTATATAGTAAAACTGGTCACAGGAAAACTATTCTTTTGCATTGTATACTCAGCCTCCTGCTTCTGTTGCACTTCTGTGCTTTTTCTCATCCAAGAGTTAATGGGATGAAAATAAGCTGCTCTCATGCATCCAACACTGGGACTCTGGAACCACCCCCCCAGTTTCCTCAGCAAAAGTTCTGAGCTTCCAATTTTCACTTGTAAGAGAAATTTGCTTTGAATGCCTGCATGAGACCTGTTCTTTAACAGCATCCCTATGTGACAAGACTATTACATGGCAAATTAAAAAAGTAGCTTGTTAACAGTCAATCTAATGGAGAAGGAAAAATAGTTCCCCATTCCTAAAAAGAAAGCAAGTGAAATACTGACAAACAGATAAAAAAAAAAAACCCTGGAGTGTACTCTGCCTTCAGAGGCAGAATCCATTCTGGACAGGCAAGCAGAGGAATCTTTTTTGTTTCTGTTTTGAAGACATAGATTTTGTTTTCAGTAGAGCAACTAATCTGCTTTGAAAGCTGTCCCTATATACTGTCTTTCCATTCTCACCAAGGCAACTACAGGAACATCAATGTTTCGCATAGTGAAGAGGAAGATACACGATAATAAGATACCTAAAAATATTTTTTTTTTTTTTCCCAAAGAGGGAACTTTGAATTCTGGCAGCACAGCTGAAACATCTGGTATACACTTCCTGCCCCTGACTTTGTAAAAACATTCAGCATTATTGGTATGAATCCAAAGATAGGAAGATGGAAAAATGGAAAAATTAAGAGTAACTTCAAATGCTTGTTTAGGAACACTATTGTTGGCCATTATTAAAAAAACCTTTTAATTATATGTGTGCAAGTGCACAGAAACTGTCATTTATGCAATTTTATCTTTTTGAACAGTGAAATTAACTGTCAATCAATAGACTGCAAACTTAATGGACTACGGTCAGAAGTCACACAGCAAAATACTCTTGACTTATGTAAAAAGCCCTTGTTTTCTGATACTAAGTGGCTTGAACAAGATTTCATCCATGTGGAGAAACACACAAAAATGTTCAACAGAACATTGCCAAGACCTACTGTGCACCTGTAATTTTTACTAGAAGGCAACCTACTGCAATTTAAGTTCTCGCGTATTCAGTAGACATACGGTAAAGACAGTGTTATATTCAGGTCTGGTTTTACAATCACCAACATATTGCATTTAGCATTTTCACAGCCTGAAAAACTAGTGACTGGCCCTGCTGTTTGCCTAGATTTGTTAGGCACATAGCAAATTCTCTTAAATGTGCTGTATTTTAACTTAACTCCAGGCTACCAGCCTGAAACCAAATCCTTATTTCTATAGATTCTGGATTAGTGCACTCTGATAATTAGTCAGTAATAATACACTTCTGAAAGATGAAGCATATTCCTACAGCACATATGTCAGGTAGAAAATACTTTGTAGTTAGGAAAAAATGTGAAATAAGATTTATTCAAATATATTTTAATTCCTGGAGAATTAAACGACTGAGATTCTTCTGTAAGAGCTTCTTCAGAGTTGAAAGTAATTTCTAATGCCTAAGTATGAAGCATTCCGTACAAGAGATGCTACAACTTTGAAATGGATTTTTCTGAATGTTAAGGATAGTTGACATATAAGGCACTCACACTGAGGTAGTGCTGTCAATCACTCAACCTGAGCATATAATATTGCATCTCGTTGCTTTTTTTTTTTAATTATTTTTTTTTTTAAATATCATCAAAAGCTGAGTATAGAAAGCCTAAAGCTACTGGTTTCTCTTTCAAATTTCCTAATTCAATAGCTAAGAGAATGTGGAGGAAGGTGAGAGGATGTTCTAACCTTCTATGTACGTTTCTGAGAGGATATTCTAACCTTCTATGTATGTTTCTGCCATGTTAATGATCAATAGCAGGCAGTCATACAGAAGCAGCTTGAGATTGTATTTCACATTATTATCTAAGTGTAAACAAAAGAGGGCAGAAAAGGTAAGATCAAAAAATGTGTGTTTGCACTTATTCCTCTTTATGGAGTTGCAATTTTGAATTTCTGTTCCTGTTTAACATCTTTACCAATGACCTGGAGGATGCAAGACAGTATACTTTCCTTACCTTTGCAGATGACACAAATCTGGGACGCAGGGCTGCCATTCAGAGAGGCCTAGAGAGACAGG
>NW_008617694.1:0-20000 GCF_000691845.1 Merops nubicus | reverse complement strand
TACAAAAATTTTATGTTCATTTAAGTAACTAGACAAAAAAAGGTGGCTTCATTTGCGCATACATTTTTTTCCCAAATACATATGTACTTGGATGCCCTTAAATTCCCCAAGTAGAGAGAAATGCTTTCTACAGAGCTGCTTATTTCCAGAACCCACATCAGAGCTGACACATGAAAAATGGTGAAATTACTGAAGGTAGTCCAGCCTGAATAAGGACTACCTTATTAGTTCAGGTACTTGCATCTCCCTAATTTTCATATTAATCATGTGTCCATCTTTCTTTGAAATAGGGCCATCATGCTTCATGTCAGAATTTAGCATGTAAGTAAAATTCATAGTGCTTCAAATCTCACTTGAAAATATTTGTATGAAGAGAACAGTGACTAATTTTACTATTCCTATCTAACAAAGATGACATTTATTGTAGTCCTTTTGCACTACATATGCATTATGAGGAAGCTGACAAATAAAATTTAAAAAAATAAATTAAAAGTAGTTTCACAAAACCTCAAAAAACCAAATCCAAAGACAGTAATATGGAGCTTTTCCTATTTAACAGAGCTGCTACACACTGTAATGCACCTATGTTATATATTTCTCATCAATTTTTACAGTTTCCACTGATTAAATATATATTGACTCATAAAGTATTACCATTACATCAATTGTCAGCAGATGCAAGAGTATGTCATTTAAATATTAACTATCATATAAAAATGGCAGCTTGATTGTTTGGGAGCAGTAATCTGGTACTGGTTATTGCCACATTTCCCTAATGCATTAGGCAGCAGTCACAAAATGCATTGCCTTTTTTACATACCTGCTGTTATGAAATCAGAAGCAGATAAGTTCTTTGTATATCTCCACTTTCTCTTAGATATAATTTTTATTTATTTCTCAGCTGCAGATATCTTTGATCTGAGTTGCAAAAAAGCATTAGTATAATATAAGCAAAAATATGCTCACTAGAGTCAGAGATTATATGCATCACCTCTAAATCAATGGGAAAAAAATACACGAAGAACCAGTAGCAGATATATTACTTTGTGCTTGAAATATTTTTATGACAGTTCCCATATAATATGGGAGCAATATATCATGAATCAAGTTGTTTACCTATATTCTTAATAAGATTGTACTTATTTATGTAAAGTACATTTTCCTGCCAGTATTTAAGAGTTGTCTTTTTGCAGAAATAGTAAGAAGCTACACATTGCCACTAATATGAAATAAATTCTTTATTCTATGTTAACTGTATGATCAGAATACGTGGGCACTTCACAGACCATTAAAACCTTCTAGTAATTGATAAGTAATCACTCAATTGCTGCTGAAGCAATGCACATAAGATAGAAACCACTCTTTTTCACTAATGTAACATGTGGAACTTGCTGCTATTGCAACACTAAATGTTAGTAGTGCTGTATCATTTTTAATGCAAACACTCATTTTCTGCCTCCTTCTTATGTTTTCTACTGAAATGCAACACAAACCAGCTTACATTTCATTCCATCTCTTGAGGGTTGCAGAAACAGTTCCAAGGAGTGTCAGCTATTGTATTGTTATTATTGTAAATAAATATTTTAGAGTTTAAGGGGTAGATACTTCAATTTTTATTTTAGGAGGCTCATTACCACTCTTTCAAACTTTTAATATCTTCTTAAAGGTAGTACTTTAGATAGCAGTTTTTAATGTAATCTCAAGGCAGATTCCTATTCTAGTTAATAAACAGGATCAATACATTTGTCAAAACTCTTAATGGTAACCATACAGAACTTTTCATACATCCTCTTTTCTAGGAAATGGATATACTGAGGAATTTATTCTGCTTAATTGCTTTATACTAAGCAGTTTTCATTAGCCATCCTGTAATCTGTATGAACAGGAATAGACAGAGTGAGGAAAATTAACTGGTTTAACCCTTCCTATTATTTAAAAAAAAAAAAAAAAAGAAATCTTAGATGAGCTTTGGTATTAAGAGCAAGGAATCCAATACAGGTAAAACAGATGCAACTCCATTTAGTCAATATAGGAATTTTTAGTAAGTTTGTGCATTAAAGAGCTATGGTCTGTCTGAAATTTCCGGCAAAATACAAATTCAGAGCTTCTTACATATTTGCCTCGAAGTTAAGAGACTAATTACATTAACTGATTCATTAATAAATGGGGCTTTTTGTCTAATTATTATAAGTACTAACAGACTAGGGAACCATTTTAAATGTCTAATGTGCCTTGGAACCATTTTTTTTAGGTTAATTACATTTCTCACTAAAGTCACTATAGATATGCCCCTTAGGTTTTACACTGGAAGATGAAAGGAAAGAAAAAAAAAAAAAAAAAAAAAAAAAGATGATTACCTCATTGGCCATCTCCAGTAACACAGGGGCAGCTGCATTTTTCATCACCCCATTCAGGTACCTAGACAAGACAAAGCCAGGTAATTCTGCAGTAGCAAATAAAGGCCAGTTTATACATCTTAGTAAGCCTCATAAATCTCTCTAATTTGGAGGAAAACACTCCAGTACAGAGTATTTAATGGGAAATATTCTAAGAAATAAGTATTTTAAGCAATCACTAACTCTTCAGGTTTGTCTCCTACTCATCTGCAAGACATATCGATCTCAAGAAAGTCACTGGTAAAAAAACACTAAATAAATCAAGAAATTAAGTTTTTTGCCTTGATGGCATGCAAATAAATTATATCTGTACTATTTAAAGATGCATCACAGAGAAATAAAGCTCTATTATTCATTGTAAAGATTTTGGGTTCCACATGACCTTCAGTGACAAAGGTGCACTGTCTATCTTATTCAATTCACTACTATACACAAACTCAGATTATCAAATTTAAACCAGATTTTATCAACCAGGCAGTAGTTTAAATACTAAAGGCTTACTCTACTGAAACCTGATTCTAATGATCAAATTAGTATTCTACAGCAAAAAGGAAAGAAGAAACATTTAGGATCCAGTAAATGGTGATAGAAAGTCATTATCCTATCAATGGCAAAGGCTTAATGTTTCTGGTTAAGGGTATTGCAACCAACATGAACAACACACAGTGATGTTTCTGATCATCCTTTCTCACAGTATCATCTTCCTCACTTCTGTTACTTTCACTGTTTGATGTTTACATTTCAATAAAGCCCCAAACCTGCTCTCACCAGCTGACAGGCAGAAGCTGTATTACTTCGTGGGTTGCAGCCACATGGAAAAAGAACAATACTTACCAACACTTGAACCTGCTCGTTTATCCTATCTGTATTCATATAGCACATCATTACTGACATCATTAGAAGGCCACAGCCTTTCCAGCTCTATCATTATCTATCCATCAGAAGCCACTCTTCTGCTCATTAGTTACAGATATTAGAATTCTTTATCATTTTATCTTTCTGTGGAATGGGTGTATAACACCTTTGCATAAACGTCTTCAGAGAAGATTAGAGGGCTTTTTGTTTGCAAGTTATTCTGAGGCTTAATGAATAAAGGAAATGATAAAAGCTTTTTGCTGTAACCTATTTCAATTCCACATAAAACCCCACAAAACAAGACCTATTTAAACTTTGAAAATATATAACAGAAGGAAAAAAGAAGAGATCATTGAAAAACCAAAATCTACCCAGGAAGATTTATTTGAGATTAACATTCTAAAATGTGCATCTAGTTGATCAAATAGCATGGCTACAGCTGACAATGGAGTAATTTTCTGTCAGATAATTCTAACACTACTGGCAATTCTATTATGGACTAACAGGTCTCACATGCTGACAGCAATACTGTTCTGAAAAGCTCGCTGATCCTTCTCTTAATTTGCCTTCATGTTTGCCTAAATTTGAGACTACTAAGTAGAGCAGCAGAAACTACTCCACTCAACTGCACTCTCCTTGCTGCCAACAGGGACCACTGGAAATGCCTACCTTCAAAAATTGGTAGTTTCCCACTTAGGAAAGAAATGGCAACACAATCATCTGCTTGCATGCCAGTGGGAAGAGGATGGAGCATAGCACATAGACTGGGGTTTACAGCAGTAAGATGGATGCTACAGAAGAGTAGAGTAGAAGACATGTTTGTCATGTTTATGCTTGAAGCATTTCAAACTGGCTTCTGACTCAAGTAGCCTACCCCTGTAGCTTATGAAACATACTACACAGTAAATCTACTAAAACAGGACTGAGATGAGTTTTCTAACTATTAACCAGAACATATCTGATTTTAAAACATGTGCATTTTATTCAGCCATGTTAACACATTTGCAATATGAAATACCCAGAAATAGCGTAAAGAATGATTTTCCCTACCACCACCATATAGCTTCATACATAATGCATTAGTTATGTCCTGCTATCATACTTCAGACAGTATAGAAGGGGACAAGAGACCAAATCCTCCTACCTGATGTGAGGCAAACTTAAACATACCTACAACCTTACTGACGCTAATACAACCGCTGCTTTGCATAAAGCAAAATTTGGTCCTATGTTTTAGGTTTAAGTCGTTGGAACTACTAACACATCATAAAAGTGATTTACATACGTTCTAAGAAACAGGTTATTTACGCAGCAGTTACAATTGACATTGGGCACACTGAAACTGTGCTAGTGAAAAGTAATTTAAAACAGTATTGTATATACATGGTTATTAGCGCATGAAAATTTTCAGCTGACATTCTTCCTAAACAACAATCAACACTAGGAAAAGGGCTTTGTGATCCAGTACAAATTTTAACAGAACAATACAATTACTAAAAAAAGAAAATCAAGCCCCCCAACAAGCACAATTCAAACCAGATCTTCTAAAATAGTTCTTAAATCAGGCTGTACTTACATTTTAAGCATATGACTCTGCAGAAGCGCAGTTAATTGTTTATAAATGAAGGCTTTTTGTTTATTTTCCTGATTCATACAGATTAGTGTTAAGCATAAATATCAGACACCTATAATCCATAAGTATGAGCTCACTTGCCATGCAAGCTCCTCAGATATGTCACTCTACAAAGTAATAATTTAATTGTGTATCTTTACCAGTTATCAGCATGCCCCGATTATGTCATTGCAATATTTTTAGTAAAGCCTGTAGAAGTAACAGACAAACTGTAAGAGCTAGCAAACAGAGTTTATTAGCTTAAGATGCAAACCATTGTAAAATATTGTAATATGACATAAAGGTTTTCATCTTCCCTTAACAGCTATTTCTGGCACTTCTGTTGATAAAACAGGAGTGATCTAAAAATTAGTGCTCTAACTGGCAATACATGAATTTAGTATGTAACTTTTTGTAACATAAAACAAATGTTTTAAAGCACAAGCAACTGTAAAAGAGCAAGCTCCCTTGCTGTAAGGAAGTTATCATCAATATTTGTCTTGACATAGAAATCCTGTAATTACAAACTATAGGCAATACATAATAAATGCTATCACATACATTGTAAAAAATATTCGCTTATCCTGACTTCAAGCCAAGGAAGTAAACCCTGTCTCCATCAGACCGCCCAAAAGCTAAAAAATTTCTGCATTTTCACTGAAAAACATTTTTATTTGAACCCTTCTGTACTCCTCATCTGCATTTTTTAATTTCTTTTAATATAAAATTAACCTCACAAATAATAGCCCATAAGCTAATTTATCCATAATTGCCACAAGATGATACTCTTATCTCAGTTGGGGAGGTCATACCTTTGGTAATAAGCTTCAATAGCTTCAGCAGTGTGATGCTTGGCATGTGTTCTTTTGATTTGTTTCTAGAAAAATTAAAAAACAAAGAGTCTTAGAAACATCTCATAGATCAAAACACAGAAATCATGACTGCCCAAACACATGTTCCTTAGCTAGACTTTGATATATAAACTGAACTATGTTTTAGATTCGGTACAGAAATGACATTCAATCTACCTATTGAACTGAACGTCTTCAGACTGTACTGCAATGTACCATATATGTAAAAGCCAATAAGGTCACAATAATTGAATCTAAATAAGTTTACTGAAGGCTACAGAGGGCAAAGAAAAACTTGTTCTCTCTTTCAACCTTCGTATTAATTTTCCCTCAATTCAATTCCATCTAAGTCTGGTGCAGTCTAGATTTACAATTCAATTGGCATTTTTAACCAGGAAGAACATTGCTTAAAAACAACTTATTTGAAAAACTAGAAAAAGTAATTCCACAGAGACTTGCCATTTGACTGACACCTGTCATCTCATGATAAATGACTCCATTTTCTGCCTTTCTTGCCTTCTGCCACTCCGGCAATGGTCATTTATCATCATCTCTGTCAGCAATGGAAAGCAGCACTGACAGTGCAAGTCAGCAAACATTTAGCACATGGAACCACGCAACACAGGGAAATTATTATTGTCAGAATAATAATGGTTTAGCATAATTTATTACAGGTCCACCAAATAAGCAAAGGCTAGATGTTATTAGACAGATGGATGGGTAGGCTTGGCAGCCATCCACTGAGACTCAGGCGGTGCTTGATGTGAAAAAAGGAACATCCTCCAAACCAATCAGAAAGCTGGCAGTTCAATTACAAAGAAATAAAGGGACATTCATCATTCAATTAGGCACCTGTCAACCCTCACAAAGGAGAAAACTTCTAACCTGGTACTCCTGGGAGAAGATGCTCAGCAGAGTGGACTGCGATTGACTGGAACAAATAAAAGAAGGACAAAGTTAATTACTGGAGTGCACTGCGAAGAAACAAAAGAGAAGGGAGCTTCAAAGGTAGGCCTGCTGCCCTGTAATCTAACAGAACATGAAAACAAGTGTGGAAAAGTTGTTCCAGATGAACACCTCAGACAAAGGCTTCCTGCTGCTAGGTCAAGGAGAGAGCGTACAAGGGAGGGGAGGAAAATATAGCAAGACTTTCAAAGCAAACGAGCATATTGTTTGGGTGATTCCTTCTTCAGCTTCAGAACCCACAAAGTCCTATCAGGAGCAGGTAGCTGAGTTAAAAGGGAACAAGAAAACAAAGCAAAATTTCCATTAATAATTGATGGAGTAAAGTTCCATCAGCAGTTGGGAACATGCCGTTTGTTCACTGGCAACATATTGAAATTCATTTTGTTAGCAGCAAGGGAACCTCTTCAGTAGCTGTCTCATATTCAGGTTAAAGACTTCCCCCTCTGTCAGAAGTAGCATATGGGACCACTGGAACATTCCCACTGAAACTGATGTGCTTTGAAAATAGAAACTTCCACAGCAGGAAGCCAAGATTCCCCGGAGTCGGTCATTTCCAAAAGCTGCCATAAGCTTCATTCATCTAAGGCCCCACTCAATGTCAAACACCTGGCAGTGAAGCAACCTGGAAAGCATTCTTCCCAAGTGGGAATTTTTCTCTCTGAATTGTTAACATTTAGAAATGGGACAAGATTTTTTTTTCCCTCTGAAAGGCAATCAATACGACACTGCTACTGTTTTCAGTTGTCCTCTGTGGATATGTCTACCCGAATACAATTAATTACTGCTGATACATTTTCCTACTACATGCAACTTGAACAAATTATCATCTTAAATAAATCAAGTTTTATGGTATAGCAAAGCATACTGAATAATTAACATTTGTCCTTTCATGAACTTACCTACTAAGGCACAGCACAGGTAGTTCAAAGATTCAGTAATGTCTAAAGACTGCCCTTCTTCCAGATTTCTTGTAAGTGAATTTAACACCTGTATCACACCGTATGTACACTAAATATAAATGTTCTCTCCATATTAAATGGCCCTTGTCCTTTTGATTTTCACACCTCAAAAATATTGATTTAAAATAGGGCAGTCTTACTCCCATTTTCAGAAGGAGACACTGAGGCACAGAATGACTCTGTGGTTTGTTCAGATTTAAACAGATGGTATGTCTATGCAGCACAATATAAAAAGCTACCTCTAAACCAGACAGTTGAAGCCTTAGAAACAAAGCGACTAGATTAACATAGTGCTATACAAAAAGCTAATTTGACTTATGCATATCTGTGCTTCCAGCACATCTTTGTCATAATGCTGTATTTTGGGCCTGTCTGCCCACTGCAACATCTGTGTGACAGCAGTAAGCTCAGCCTTGATCTCTGATATTTTACGCAAGAATGTGCACCCTGAGTACTCACTGACTGAATGTTTTCCCTGTAGAAAAATGATAGCAACCTAAACTAATACACAGGTTTATGAAATTCATGGACTACAGACAGATGAACAACAATACAGTCAAGAATTTAAATATTCTTAAATAAACATCATTTGACACAGAGGCCAGGAGATATGTACCACAATGTCACCTCAAAAGGTGCACCATCCAATTATGACAACTTTCAACATGCACATGCAATCATTAGAAAGTGAACAAAGAAAAGAAATTAAGACTATATACTTAAACTGGCTATATACATATGCGAAGACGGAATTTCAGGTTGATTTATTTTAAAAAACCCTGCGGGCTATAAATAAGTTGGATGCATATGGCCCCCTAATGGCTCTCCACCTAACTATTATTATCTGGCAGATTTACATGGTTGTAATGGTAGAACTGAATTTAGAGAAAAGATGTGGAAAAAAAACAAACCAAAACAGGACAGTATTTAACTGAATTTCTAGTTTGACTTCTCTCCCACTGACATAACAATTTTTGTATTTTTAGGCTATTCCCATTAAAATTGCTGCATTTATTGTAGCATTATCCTATTATATCCACTGACATATCAAAAAGAATTAAGACCATTATCTCTCTCTTCACGCCTCTGACTCTTGTCCATTTTATTTGTTCCCCTGATGTCCTTATATTTTGCCCTTCTACTTCATCATAGTCCAATACTCCTCTCCTATGCTTTCAACTATTCAGATCACTTAGGTGTTATCATGAACACTAAAAAAATTCAGTCCAGCAACTGAACAAGTTGGATATAAAATGGGTTGCAATACAAAAATGTTATGACTGTGACAAACAATTAGTTCAATAGTACCAGTTTTACTATAAGAATATCTTTCTTCTTCCCCAGGAGAAGTGAATTTAGACTTTGACATGGCTGCTTCCACATTTCTTCTGGTTAACGTAGTTCCCCTCTTAAACACTAAAATCACTTATCTGCCACTCAGTGTTTCCTTGCCACAATTCCACTACCACAACTTCCTGCAAACTGAAAGAGCTCCTCAAAACACAGCTGGAGTATTGCAAGATGTCATTGACAGAAAACTGAAACATGATTTCAGAGATGAAAAATACAGTGCTGTGTACTTGGTGTGGGGACAGAAGTCATGAAGATGCATTTGCAGTGGAAGACAGCACGCTCACAACTACTTGATACTGACAGCAGGGATACTGCCATCTAAGTTATCGTTACTTCTCCAGGAGCAGCCAAATTCCTAGGGCTCCATCCATCCTGTGATGATTCCATATAGGATTTCAAAGCAGCAAATAAGCAGACAAATTAATATTGATGATATATCCAAGAAAACAAAAACAAACCAAGATATCTTTTATTGTTATTTTGATAACGTTTCTGTGCTGTATAAGTGCCTCTTACGGAGTAAACTTTACAGTAAGCCTCATGGCTTACTAGGAGGCTACAGGTACAGACATGTTTGTGCTGAGCAAGTTCTTTTGTTGTTAACCAGCTGTAGACCCCAAGCTATAATCTGCTGGTTTTCTGAAACAAACAAAAACCTAGAACTCATAATTCTGAGTATTACCTAGTCTAAATAATTAAATTAGTTGTCCATCTTGCAGAACTAAATCTACTTTCCAGGAAAACAAACAAACTTTTTTCTTTAAGTTCTATAGCAACTACATCCATGAAAACATTTTCTTCTGCATTTCCAGATGTTAATGGATCCAACTCCCAGAGCTCTGTTCAAAGCAACCAGCCTCGCTCTTCAGATACTCTCTCTTGTACACCAGCATCCATCATGAACCAATTTACCTTTTGCTACTCTGTGTTCATCTCAGTGGCGTATTTCCACCTGAATGCCTGGTGCACTTTGTGCTCTTGTCAATATATAACTGGATTTAGGCAGAAAACTGTGAAATGCTACAAAATGCCCATTTGTAAAAAAGAAAATTACTTTTATTAAAAAAAAAAGTCATTTCTAGCTTCCAAAGGATATAAAGATATAAAACTTTGCATCTCATTAAAAAAAAAAAAAAGTATTACGGATATCAAAGTCTATCCACATTTAGAATGGGATGCCCAAGTCAGACAAGAGTAAGAGGTAAGAGAAGTTATCTCTAAGAACTTAGAGAACGATCAAGCTAAAAAGACAGCTGCAAGTCTGGTGCTGGAAAAAGAATATGCCTTGTGGTCATTTAATATGTAAAAGTAAAATTTAGACAATTCTGTTCTAATGAATCACAGAATTTGGTAGAGGTGGAATGCCACCATCTCTGGAGAGTATTTCAGGAATGTTTTATTTTGCAATGAGCGTTCATATATAAACTAGTAAGTGATAATATGCTGATGCAGATCAGTGCTTTGTAACTAGAGTTGATGTAAAACTTTGGCCAAAAAGTAGCTAGTAAGGGCAAAAAGAATTTAATTGGTTCAGATAATCTTAAAAAAAAAAGCAGGCTTGCAGATCTAGCCATGATTTGGGGTATTGTCCAACTCCATATTTGCTATTTACTATAGCCTCACACAGAGGAAATCCAAACATGACAACTTGTGCAAATACCATATTATCAGCCCTTGCAAATAATTCTTTATGGATAAGATAAAACTTACACTTTTCCACTTTAATTTCAGAGATTACCAGTTTCCACATGTGCCATCTATACATCTTAAAATTAGTTACCTTTCTGTCATCTTTAGCTCCACACATTTTGCCCAGAACAGAAAGATTAAAAATTCAGTTTTCCATTTCACATATTTTACCATGGAACAAAGGAAAAGTATCTAGAGATCTGTAAAAACAAAACAAAACAAACCCACAAAAGCAAACAAACAAAAAACCACACACGCACCAACCCCTCCCCCCCCCAAAACAATAATAATAATAATAATAATAATAAAAATCACAAAAATCACAGGTAAATATGAACTACAGTATTTAGTCCAGTAACTATTCACACAAGTGGAGACAGGCACAGGAAACAAAGTCCATCATGAAACAAATCTCTCTCTATATATATATGGAATAGACTTGATTTTCTTTTTTAAACAAATGAAATCTACAGATAACATTGATTTCCTTTTACAAAATAGAACATGCATCCTCCTTAAGACAGCAAATACTTCATTTAAAAAACTGAGTGTGGGGCAGGAGCTGTGTTTCCACAACTCAGAAGCTGTTCCATGTGAAATCCCAAAGTAGCAGTGTCAAACCTTCTCTTGGTAGAGGAAAAAAACACTGAACTTAGCTACTGTAGGAATTCAGGTAGGGGAAGAAACTGTTTCTTCCCTTCCACAGTCTCCAGCATGAGTATGTAGCACCAGTCCTGTCCTTTCACAAAATGTTCTGAAGCAGATAGCAAGAGTCCTTCCTTTCTAATAACTGGCAGAGAACTTCTCCTTTCCATTCATAACAAGATCTCAAGTATTTTTACTAAAGCAACATTGAGCTTTAAAATAAAAGTAATACATACAACTTAGGGCCAGAATTACATAATGCTGCCACGCTGGATTAAGAATGTATATGAGGGAAGAAACACACACACATATATATATATTTGATGAATTTAAATGACTGGTTGTAGAAGAGGAACCCTCCTCACTGCTACCCTGAAATTCCAGAATGCATGTCTCATATAGATTTTTCCTGTTATGTTACCAAACACATGAAACAAACAGCCTTTTAATTCTCATTTTCTGTATTGCAAACGCTTTGGAACAGGGACTTAAAGGGAAAGTGATGTTTCTATACTGCTTGTCACATGCTAATCCAATCCACTGTTACACCTGAAAGTTCTGTCCATGGTGGATTTCCAATAGATCTGGCAGCATGTGCAACACACATGGATGTGTAAAGCTGCTGTGGCTTCCCAACACGGCAGGATGTGGGCCAACAAGCACCAGTTATACCAGCAAATCAGCAACAGTCGGGCTGATGCTGAACCTCCCACCCAAGAGGAGGTGACAACGAACGGATTCTCAAAATTTCTCCTATGAGTCAGGATTGTCAGGACAGGGAAAAAGGCTTCTTAGCACTCTGAATGGTTCAACATGAGGATCCAGGAAGGCTCTGGTATAACAAAGGCCTAGTAAAGCTTGAAGAACCACTACGCTTGTATACTTCCAAGTCCTGAAGAACATAGAACAAGGCAGGGAGACTCACTGACTTCTAGAATACTTACAGCTTTAACTTCTCTTCAGTGCACCTTTTTAATATGCTTGTAGTCTCTTCTCTGCATTAAAATTCTCAAAAAACAGATTATTGTCTCTGTTCACGTCTGGACTTTATCATTCACAAATCTAACATTGATTTATCAGAAGCCAGTCAATTACTAATTTAAGGTAAATCAGTATAAGTGTCTATATGTGTGTGTGTGAATGTATGTGTTTAAATCAATGTATGAGTTTGAACTGTTGTAACTAAGCGACATAAAAATACCTCAATCTTTAGTTACAATAAGGTAACTTCTGTAAACTGGCTATATTCCAATGTTACAGCTTTCCAGCTACACCAGTTAAAGTCTGGGATACAAAGCCAGTTTTATTTTCTCTGCATGAGAAGCCTTCCATACAATGATACATTATCAGTAGCTCCTGCTTTGGCAGATAGAAAGCCAATACAGTGTTGGTCGGGAAATACTCACATTACAAATATATTAACACTATAAAAAAATCAACCAATCTCTCTCTCTATATATATATGTATGATGAGAAGTACCTGCTGATATGTTCATTTCAGACTTAGTACCATAAAATTTAAAATCAAGATAAAATTCAAGCTCATCTGGAGAACTATAGCACCAATTTTGAAATTCTCTGATATCCAGTTCAATAAACCATACAAAAGTTCAACTCAAAAGATTTAAATATGAGTCATTTACTAAAAATTCTCTTTGCAACAAAGTTGATCTCATGCCCCTGGTAGGATCAAAAATAAAAGGCAAAAGTAAAGAGTCTAAGGAAAAAGACACCCTGCATTGCAGGCTTACGCTATCCAATGATAATAAAAAGGTTAAATGCAGGCATGTGCAGACAACTTTGCTGCCTTTAGCCAGGGTTATGAGAATAACTGTATGACAAAGCTCTGAGAAGGCTACTTGAGAAGAGTCATCACTTCTATGACCTTGACACTGGTTGGTCCCACAACTTCTATACAATTTAGTGATGTGCGAGAACAGATGATGGTGCAATACATAGAAATGGCAGCATTTAAAATTCATAGTAGCATAAGGCCATTACTTTTCCCACTGGGCCACTTGAACTTTAATAATGTCTGACCTAGTTGGCCAATAAGTTCTAGCAGCAGACAGAGGAAAATTGCCAGTATTAGATACTGTTTGAATGATTTTTCATTTAGAAGACTTAGAATTTCCTTTAAGAACAGGGCACCAATTCTTCCTGCGGACACCTCATTTTTTGGTGTCTGTTTTAACGGCCAATATATTTTAAAACAACTGGAGACTATGAACAATCTGTATCAGACATAGATAAAATAAAATGCAGAGGTAAATACAAATTATCAATAGTGGCAATGGTAATGGTACCTCTTTTTAGAGACAAATTCCACCTTCTTTCACTCACACCACAAAGATCTAACTTTCAACAGTAATACAAGGGTAACTCAAAATATGCCACATTCAAAGTATTGTATGATTACAAAGTATTTCCAATCAAGTCCCCCCAAACGAAAAGAGAAGTCAGAATAAAGATATTATTTTTCCATTCACATATATATACTTAGGATGAGAACAACAACATTATGCTTTAGCAGTGGATAAACATTAGCAGATATTATGGTTAAAAAGGGAACTCTGAAAACACGGGAATAGAAGAGTGGTATTTCCAAAAGAAAAGAAACTACTTTTTGGTCCTATTATCTTTGTAAGCAAGTACAGAAAATAGATAGTAATTTGCCTGAGATATTGTTCTGACATTTTTTCTTTACAGAGTTAAACACCACCATGCTTGTCGCATTAATGTTTGAAACCTGCTTAAATGCCAAACCCACACAGAGACCTTTGTAAGTAAATACTCTATCGCTCATATTTCAAGTCTCTCCCACAATAACACAAAACTATTTTGTAAGGTTCAATTTTCAAGCTGAAAAATATTTTCGAATGCAATTCAGAACTAAAATACATTCACAATATAAAAAATGCTGCATCCATGCTAAACCATGAAAATAAAACTCTTAAATATTATTACATCAGGCTTCAATGACTAGTGGATCTTTTCACCTTACACACACTAGAACTTCTCTGGTACCCTTTGATCATCTACTCAGGGAATATATGGACAAAAGAAACTGACAGGAGTCAAACAGGGTGTGCCTCCCACACACACCTTGATAGTCATACTATTCCTCCGCCACATCTCCATCCCCTGGTATTCTCTGAAATTCTTTTAACTTCTACCAAGAAAACTTTTTAGAAAACCAAAAAACAAAGTTAACATAAGCAGATGATCTGCTACATCCTTGTCCTCAACTGCTCCATATTACTTAGCAAGAAGTAAAGTTTCTTAATATCCAGGAAAGAATCGGTGAATACATCCCAAAGCAGAGGGACAGGGCAGTATACCAGAGATCGAGAGAAAAAAGCAAAACCTCTGCAGATTCTTTATTTGCACTTAACTGTACATCATCCACACTTTATTTCAAACTACTTCAGTTAAGATCATACAGAAAACACAACTGCAAGTTTGAACTCTTTCTCTTAGAACCGCAATCTAAGCATTGAAACATCAGACAAAAATACACAAAAGCTGTAGTTATCTGATGATGGTTGTGCAAAGAAAGATGCTCCTAGGCTGCAGCAGCAATGGGTCTCAACAGGCAGCTAAGGCAAAGAAGCTACGATTTAAACAAGGGATTTGTCCCTCACCTTTCCTAGCTCTTCCTCTTGATAGAGCCAAGGTCCATACACGGCAAAAACACTTACTTAGTAGGCTAGTAGTAGAAATAAACATTTGATATATTCGTTTTGTGTTGATCTTCCTCACTTTGTTTGTGTAACTGCTACTGTGTTACTTCCCCTTCTCACCAGGAAAATAATCGGATTATAGAATACCTTGTCAAAAGAAGTTTCAGACTCAAATCTTAGATTTCCTGAATGTGGAGAAAATGGAGAATCATTGTACTTTATACAAAACTATATTGTCCTGTATAAACTAGATGTGTAAATTTAATTTAGGAAATTATTTTTATGAGTGAATGAAAATGTGAAGCTAATTAGACAGTTCATTTTACATTAAAAAATTATTCTGTATGTAAAAGCCATATCTGTGCCAATTTGAAACTAAATAAATCCCCAAACACCCTTAAACAATTTACTCCTAAAAATATATAATCAAATTTAGAAAACTATAAATTATATTTAAATTTATTATTTACAAGCAATTAATTATGAAGACAGCCAGGTGGCTTTCATTACATAAATTACTGTTAATGACACTTGCCTCATGCTGCTACTGTATTTAGCATTTGCATGCATCACATGTCAAGCACACATACTGTTGCATAGCTATCTCCAGGGTAAAAAGTGAACACCTTCAGTCAAAAAACCTCCCAGTAACCCAATCAAAATTGTTAATTCCTTAAACAAGTCAGGATCTTATTAATGTTTCACACAGAAAAATATCATTTAAAGAATTTTAGCTCTATCAAACATGGATGATAGGAAAGAACAATTTTAAGTAAATTCCAGTTTGTGGAACAATACAACTTTAAGGCAGGAAATGTATCCATTTATAGGTAGTCTCCTTGAGATTTTTACTCTTCAGACTTAAACAGTGTTTATAATTTAAAAGTTTTCAATATAAAAACTACTTGTAATCAGAAAACAAAAGAAAAAAAAATGAATAATTCTTGTCTATCTACCTAGCTGACAGTGCAGTACTTTGCCTTAAGTTACTACACCATATATGGAGATATTTACAAAGTCTACGTTCAGCCCCAGGGGTATAGTTTACTGTGCCACAGAGGGAACAAACTAATTTAATTCCACTACTTACTTCCCATTGGAAAGATGGTAGAAACACACTAAGAAGGAAACCCAGCTGTTCCTTTTTACTAGTGGTCTTCCAGCACTCTTTTTTAAAAAACTGCCTACCTACAAGTAGCAAGCAGTATCAAGGAAACATCTAACAAGAGGCCATCACAATATTGGATTATTCTACCCTAAAACCTCTCTAACCTTCTTTTCCACTCCTATCAATAGAATTTTCTTTTCCTTTCCTCCTCTTTCCAGAGGATTTATTTTTTGGTGTTATTTGTATTGTTCTGAAAATCTGTAAAATGACTACATGCTTTGCTTCTAGCAGCGCCACAGAAATGGTTTGGTTTCCAAGAGAGCTCTTATTCCATGCACTAACTGAATGGAATCAATTCCAATGCAAACAGTCAGTAAGTTCACTATATAGCATCACCTTCATTAAGCACCAAAATTTGATGAGTTTTGGTCGAATGGACCCAGAGGCTTTGGTAAATACACATGAAAGCCAAGGAAGAAGGAAAACTAGTTCAACATCAAACATCTGATCTATGTTAAAATAAACTGAAGATGACTTCTACATGCATCAAGTCAAATCACATGACACACTGACATTTCTTACATTTCTGAGAGTTGTCAAAAACATAATAAGAGATATACTGCTGCCTTTATATTAAGCACATAAGGACTAGACTTTGCAAAACCAAAACAAAACAAAAAACAACCAAAAGCCATGAGAAGGGTGCAACTAAACTTCACTAGAATTCAGTAAAATTTGTCTGCTAACATCCTTCAGGCAGCTTTCAAGAAGGCCTCACACAAAACACCCTATCCCGATCCTTTCCCATTTTAAAGTCTTTAGCTATTATAGCAAAGCTGCAAAGGCCACAGTGTCTTTATCTCATTCAGATTATTTTTCATCTGATCTTCATTTTCAAATAGCAGGTCTTTGTATGTTACCTAACTTTGACGAATGGCAAATAAGCAGAACTAGGACATCAGAAGACAGTGGAAATTAAGAAGTTGGAGAAACAAAATATTCTAAACTGGACTGTTTACATTTCTGCATGTTAGTCAGTAACTAAACTTCTCATACATTCTTATAAAAGAGTGAGTCCCTTTATAAAGGAGTTAGAGTTACCCCCTCCACTTTTAACTAAAAGACATCTGAACATGTTTCCCAAACAAAAATAGGGATGTTGAGACTTAATTTATAGAAACCAAATGACTTAGAGGGAAGAAGGGGGCTAAACCATCACCTAATACTAATCTGGAGTGGACACGTTTTGTTTTCAAACCTCTCCTTTTTAGAATAAGTACAAGGTTCTTCTAACAACTTTCATTTAGAAGTAATTTCTCCTTCCCCACAACAGTAAAGCTTTAATACCAAGAATGGAAAAATTGCACGAATGTAATTTTTTAGCACAGCAGATACGCAAATACTTTCTTCTCTCAATACTCCAAAGTATTTTGTTAATGCACCACTTTCCACTAACCAACTGCAACAAATTTTTAAGCTAAACTGATGGGTGTTTGCATGTAATCTGTTACCTGGATTTAAAAAAAAAAAAAAAAAAAAAGGCAGAAGGCCTCTCTAGCCACCTAATCACCATATCAATGACACATGCCACAACAGAGAAGCACTAGTTTATTTGATTGATCATGGTAGATAAACTCCAAATAACAGAGAAATTAACAAATGCTTGACATTTGCTCAACATCCATTATTCTGACACTGCTTTCAGGATTTCAAAGCCTGGGAGTATGCTTAATCAACATTCATATTCCCCAGTGAGCTACAGGCACCATATTGCGCCCCGCCTTAGTACTGATGAAAACTGCATATTGGCCATTTCCAAAATGTTCTGGGACTCCACACAGGGCCCCTTCTCTCCCTTGTTCCTGTTCTGCAGTTTTCTTTTAAACACTTCCAAGACAAAAGCATCTGCCAGTTTTTCTCTCTGGGGATGTATGCAAAATGAACTTAACAGTTTTAAGGCAGGAGAAACCCTCACATATAAATTCATTCATAGGACAGAAAAGGGCCTAAGAGGCCTCTCTAGGGACAAAACCCTGCTGAAATTTTCCCCGACAACAGTGGAGGCTTTATAAAATCTAAGTCCAGACAATTTCCAATTCAAATGCCCAGCATAGCATGACCTTTGTCAGATCTATGAGCCCTAGATGCACCCACTATTTTTTTATCCTAACCAGCACAGACATTAGACAGGGCACTACTGCTAAGCAGGAGGTTGAATATTTGCATGCTCTTCTATTGTGAAAATGTAACAGTGACAGCACTGTGTCGAATTCTTTTCCCCCTAGAACTTTAACTCCATAGGAGAGGCATAGCTGACAGATGACTCTCCCAACATCTGTGTTACGTACACTGCACAGCTGAGGAACCTTGGATCACTGTCACGGCTTCGTGGAGATGACCTACACCTTTCTTCTATCTACCCGTGATCAAAAAAGTAAAATAAAAATTTGAAAACACTATTTTTTTAAAGGAAAAGTAAATATGGCAAGAAAGATTAACATAATTTAGTCATTAAGCTGTTCACATAGCAGCTCACCATATGTTGTATAAATGTCCTATACAAAATAATTTATCAGACCTGACACGTTGCACATCATATTGTATTATTTAATATGCTTACTAAAATTTCATGGATCGTGCACCACTTCTGAAAGCATACAGAAAGCCCTAGAAAATGTTTCTTCATCTTCCATGATTTATTTTGATTACCTTTTACAGCTACATGATAAAGTGAAACTTGCAAAATTACGAGGTTAAGGCGTACAAACAGCTCCATGTCTATATACCATTTTATTTGCATTTAATATTCAGAAGCACATGAAGCTAAGTACATTGCTTTCCACTGAACATTTTAATAATTCTGACTGGTGATTTCAGTAAACATCCTGATCCACTAATGCAAAGTTCCATTGAAATATATATATGCTTGATAAAGAGACTAAAGAGCTAAGAATTACAAAATAAACTAAAGCAAACAATTAACATGTGGTACACGTAGACTAACTCAAACCTCTCTACATAGAAATATATAAACTTCTACACAGTAGCTGAAACATTTGAGTAATATTTTTAAATTACTGATATTTAAAATGTTTGAATAGCAAGTATCTACACCCAGATAAATAGAGAAGATTCTCTATCCAGAAAAATGAAGCCCACAAAAATAACAATGTCTAAGAATGATTGCCTGGCACTGGCGAGGTCAGTGTCTAAGTAGTAAATTAAAACAAAAAGTGTAAGCAGCAAGGTTGTGGATAACAGTTGTTGGGCAACCAGTGAGGTTTGTCTGGAAAAAACTCCCCACTTAGAGGACATATCAAACAGATAGACATGGCTAGAAATATATTTAGGCTGAAATCACACATTTACTCCATAAAGGGCCATTTTCCTTTTTCTTTCTCAGACCATTGATGTCAGGAACATAAAAATTAGATTAAAAAAATGCAGCCCAAACTCTCTTTTTGGTCAATAATTAAACTCTTCTGTTTCTAATAATAGGATAAGGGAAAACAAATTCTTATGTCATATAATTCATTGAAATGTGATCATTAGACACTGTACATGGAATGGAACTTGCTTGGCCTATTGGAGTACCTGTCTACTGCTCAAAGCAAATCTTGTTTTTTTAAGCTTCCTTTTAAGAACCAGGAATCTAGCTCAGGAGTTATGTTTATCTTTTTATATTTTGTGTATCCAAGTTGTCTAAGAAGACCCATAGCTAGCTCTGTTGAAAACTGAAGGACAGCTGCCTGACAACATGCACTTTTTATTAATCCTGGAAGCGTCTAATGTTCAACAGCCTTTTCATCTGTAGGAACCTGCACTCTCTCTCTGGCTGTTAGTTACTGTACTCTCCACCAGCATAACTGGCTTGATGGCCGCA
>NW_008617693.1:1507-11206 GCF_000691845.1 Merops nubicus | reverse complement strand
ATTTTGCTATTTATTGATTGAACCCACTGGCAAATTAACTGTATTTTCATTTCCCTGATGTTATGTTAATTAGTGAGGGGAAGTGTGAGAAGTAAACCACCCCTTGGCTGGCTGGAAGGATGAGACCCCAAAGGGTCAGGGCTGTGCCCCCCGAGCAGCTCTGGGTGCTGGGCACCCTCAGCACCCTCGTGGCCCCCAGACCCCAGTGCTGGAGACAAACTCAGGTGGGAGGGGGGTGCCCCTGTGCAAGGTTTTGCTGCGTTGTGTTTTGGAGGTGGGGGCTCCTAAGCAGTTTAATTACTGCTGGTGGAGAGGATTTATTATCCTCCTCCTCAAGGGCAGGATCCATTCCCAGCCAGCCTGCCTGAGGAGGGCAGGGGGAGAAAACAGGACTGGGAGTTTTAAGGACGTTTCGTTGCGGTTTTCCTCGTCGGCAAAAGGCATCAGATAAAGAGTTTGCAAGGCTCCCAGCTTCAGGAACTGCTTGAATCTGAGAAAAGCCCATAATTGAGTGTACCTGTGGTCCAGGACTCTGTCTAATCAGCCGGCTGTGTAGGTGGGTAGTGTCAAGTGCCATTCATCTGCTTCCCCTGAGATCTGTGGAAACAAGGAGGAGGGGGAGTGATAAGACAAAGATATATAACCGTGTTGACCACTGAAGTACATGGTTAACAACTTAATTATCTGAGTTCAGCTATCAGTCAGAAACAAACCTGTACAATTTAGACATACTTTATAATTTGCTATAAAAATGGCATAATGATAAGGACAGTGTTGCTGGAATTAGAACCCGCATTAAGTGCGTTTAATTTAATTTTTCTAATTATATTTCTAATAGCTTAAATATGTGCACTGATAAAATGGTTAGCCACCTGCATTTAAATGCCACCTGATGCGTTTATTTTGGAACAGTGGAAGATTGATATAATTTGAGCTCGAGTTCCTCTGAAAATTCCTTTATTAATGGGTGTTAAATTATTCTTTGTGGCTACGCTGCACGTGAAGTTACCAAGCTGCTGCCATTGTGGGGATCCCTGAGAAATGCTTTAAATCTGAAAACACTGGTGGTATTTTCTGAACGGTGGAGAGGGGTCTATTTAGTTAAAAACTCAAAGTTGCATTGGCCTTTCACAGTTCTTCACCGTTTGTTAATTGTGGGGGTTTTTTTTTAATCAGGTGAGTTAAAATTTTGTGCGTAGTACTGTATAGGCTGAGAGTGTTTCTGCATCAAGCATCCCCATATGACATTGATTTATCAAATTAATAGCCCAAAATATCACTAATTCTATGCTGCAGCCTCAGTGATAGCTCCCTGTTTTTGTGAGGTTTGCTAAATAATTTCTCCTTAAGCTGAAACTGTGCACTTTTGCCTAGATCTGTGTCAGATCAAAGTGAGTATTAAAAAAGTGATTAGAAAAACATGGGGAAAAAAAAAAAAGCCCTCTGCCTTTCATATGAGTAAATGAAAATTGACTTTTAAAAAAACTTTTGCATGGCTGATCCTGAGAGAGGATGTCTCCAGGCCAACTGCAA
This sequence comes from Merops nubicus, assembly GCF_000691845.1. Lineage (NCBI taxonomy): Eukaryota > Metazoa > Chordata > Aves > Coraciiformes > Meropidae > Merops > Merops nubicus. Next base: position 9,673 of record NW_008617693.1, on the reverse strand, counting down.
ATGTAGAATAAATTACAAATAAAATAATGATTTAGAAAACTCTATTTTTAAAAAAAAAATCAAATTAGCTGAATTCCATGAATCGTACACGGCAAATATTATCTACAGGCCTATGGGAGAAACAGAAATCCATGAAATCAATGCTTATTAATTGTTTATTTGTGCTCTGAGCTCAGTTTATTTTCCCACCAAAAGATGAGGTTGCAGCTCAGAGAGAACTGAGCAGAGCAGGTGCCTTTCTGCTGAGAGCAACCAAACCCAGGGGCAGTGTGAAGGTGGAACTGGAGCTGTGTGAAGCAAGGTCAGATAAAACATTCCAGCTCCTGGAAGGCTGCTGGAGATGCTGTGCTGAGGGCTGGACCACACCTCCCTGGGCTTTCTTTAACCTTAAACACTTATTTGCTGCTTTTCTCAAAGAACTTCCCCACCTGATGTGGCCTCAGGAATTTCCCCTCCATCTGGTGTCTGAGGACACTGGCTGGCTTGGCACGGGAGCTGCCTGCTCCCTTGGTCCCACCATGTGTCCACACTCCTCCTCACTCCTAGCTCCTTATCACACCTGCTGCATGACTTAAAAAACCCCCAGCTCCCAGAAACCAAATTATTTTGATCCAAGAGCTAGTGCTAGGAAAAAATCCAAGTGTGCAAATCTCATCTTAAGCACTTCAAACCCGAGGAGCACTGATTTCCCAGAACAAACCCCACGGGCTCCCCCTGAGCCCCCTGAAGTCGGTGGGGTTCCTGCTGTGGGCTCAGCTGAGCCCTGGCTCAGGCAGCAGCAGTGAAAGGCTCGTGCACAAAAGCACCCTGGCGACTGGGCACAGGATTGTTCTCAATTTCATGGCCCCTCGACCTCGTCTGGATTCCCTTCACATTTACCTGCATAGAAGAAATATTTTCAGTTGCTCGCAGGGGAGGTGTATTAATCTTTAAATATTTCTGTTCTGAGTGGGGGTCCTTGCAGGAGCTGCTGGGCTGGGGTGCTGCCCAGACACGCTGGTGGGATTTGGGGTGCAGCTCTGGCAGCTCTCCCCCAAACCAGCCCTGCCATGGGGGGCACGATTCCCTCTGCCAGCCCCAAACCCTGCTTACTTCACAGGAATTTCCTCATTTGCCCCCAGCTACATCAACACTTTTTTTCCTGTTTTTCCAGTCTATTAATATCTTTTTTTTTCCTTTTTCAAATCAATCCTGCAGTTGGTTAAAACTGACAGACGTGCCAGCAGAAACAAACAGTTTTTCTGAGTCCTCAGAGGCCCACCTTACCTCTCACTGAAGCTCTGCCACAAGAGATCATTTAGAAGCCCATCTTCTAAATGATGATCTTTCCTTCTTGCCAGGAGCTACCTGGACATTCTTCTGCCCACCCCTGGCTTTCCTGGGCTGGCTGCAGCACCAGCCCATGGAGCAGCAGGAGGAGAAATAAGTGGTTTAGATCATCTGGCAGAGAAGGATGATAAACCCTTAACAAGGCTTTATTGTCCTTTTTGATGAATTATAATGAAATGAATGAATCTCCATAGAAAAGTAGAAGTTTTATGGCTGTAAACAGGTATCTAAAATGAAGTATAAATTCACTGAGCCTGGCTCAGGGCAGGTGCTTCCTAGCGCTGAGGATTCTGCCTCCAGCTCTGTTATTGTTCAGTTATATTCTCAGCTTTTTTGGCAGTAATGGGCTTGATTTGAAAGATTTTATTTCATGATGGTTTATGCCTGTGTAGTGTGGCCAATAGTGTCTGCCCTGAACCCTTTCTACCAGGGAAGCTTTGGCCCTTTGCCACAGAAGGGTTTCCTCCCCGAGGTGCTACTGCCCAGGTATGACAAGGAGTTTAAATACCAGAGGGTGTGACATGGGCTGCTGTGCTCAGCACCCTGCCCAGCACCCCCAGGGATGCTGAGCTGAGTTCTCCCAGCACCCTGAGGGATGCTGAGCTGAGAGTTATCCCAACACCCCGGGGGATGCTGAGCTGAGAGTTATCCCAGCACCCCCAGGGATACTGAGCTGTGTTATCCCAGCACCCCGAGGGATGCTGAGCTGTATTATCCCAGCACCCCGGGGGATACTGAGCTGAGAGTTATCCCAGCACCCCCAGGGATACTGAGCTGTGTTATCCCAGCACCCCGAGGGATGCTGAGCTGTATTATCCCAGCACCCCGGGGGATACTGAGCTGAGAGTTATCCCAGCACCCCCAGGGATACTGAGCTGTGTTATCCCAGCACCCCGAGGGATGCTGAGCTGTATTATCCCAGCACCCCGGGGGATACTGAGCTGAGAGTTATCCCAGCACCCCCAGGGATACTGAGCTGTGTTATCCCAGCACCCCGAGGGATGCTGAGCTGTATTATCCCAGCACCCCGGGGGATACTGAGCTGAGAGTTATCCCAGCACCCCCAGGGATACTGAGCTGTGTTATCCCAGCACCCCGAGGGATGCTGAGCTGTATTATCCCAGCACCCCGGGGGATACTGAGCTGAGAGTTATCCCAGCACCCCCAGGGATACTGAGCTGTGTTATCCCAACACCCCGAGGGATGCTGAGCTGTGTTATCCCAGCACCCTGAGGGATGTGTGCTGAGAGTTATCCCAGCCAGGACACTGACGCTGGGGGAAGCCTGGGGTGTGTGTGGGGTGTCCCCACAGCTCAGCAGCACTTAAATCCTTACAGATGGGATTGTTCTTTGCTTGGTGGCTTCTCTGCCCACTTGCTAAACGAACCCTGTCCTGTGCTTCCATGACAAACACTCTTATAATGCTTCATTAGAACAGAGGCTGAGGGACAAGTGAGATGTGCAAGTACAAGAAAACGAAATCAGTGTTTAATTACTAAATATTCTACATCTAAAATAAAAAAAAAAAGCTTAAATAATTCAGTTTGATTTGGTCTAATTAGCCTGATTTCCTAGTATTTAGCCCTAATTATGTGATACATAAGCCCTAATTACGTGGTACGTATACAGTGTGCTCTCTAAAGTTAAAGATCAGAACGGATACTGACTTAAATGATAAAATATGTTAAATTATTAATTATAATTAATCTTACAAAATAGGCATAATTAGTTTAAGTACTTTAGATATTCTACTTAATAGCATTATATGCAAGGTTTGAAGGTTTCACAAATACTCTACCAAGTGACAAACCCCTTGGGGCTGAGGGAGGTCTCTGCTCGTGGCTGGCTCGGGTGGCAACACCGCCCGGCTTTTTTTCACACCCCGCCGGGCTCACTCAGCTCTCTGGGTGCTCAGAAGCCTGGGGTGCCCCAGCCCATCCTCCTCCTGCTTTCCCCGAGGTTGGTTTTTTTGTTCCCATTGCCAGATGGGGAGGATGTGGGAGGAGAGCAGCTTGCAAAGCTCTTTCAGTTTGTTCTCCCTGGAGTGACTTGTTGCTGCTGAGCTGAGCTCCAGCCGGGGCAGGCTGCACCTTTGCACCACTTCTCCCTATGCTTGGGGAACAGAGGAGCTGTGACAGATTTGAGGCTGAAAAGTAAAGCCTGAAACACCCTGGGAAACAGAGCTGAGCAAGGTGGTCATGGTAGGGTTGGGTTTGGTGGACCTGATGATCTTAGCAGTCTTTTCCAACCTTAACGATTCTGTGGTTCTAAGGTACAAGCAGAGCTGCTCGAGGCCAGGGCAGTACTGGGCAGCATCACCCAGGGGAGTCCCGGCCTGCAGAAGTGGGAATGATCCCTCAGACAGGGCTGGGAGGGGCACAGTCTCTGCTTGTCACCTGGAGGGGACTAAACTTGCTCCTTACAGCTACTGCAGGAGATGCTGTTAGGTGAAATCAGCCAGCGCAGTAAAAACAGTCAGATATTTATAGTTCTGCTACTTGTAATGTGCTTTACAACTCATTTCTCTCATATAATGTGGGCAAAATTGGGCTGAAATGACTGTGAAAACTGCATCTCACCAGGTATTTGCTTTACACTCCTGTGTTTTGATTAGGTGAGGAGTTGGTGGGGTCAGATTTGCTGCCACGTTTCAGCACAGAAAAGGCAGCAATGTGCACTAGGGGCAGAGAGGGGGGACTCCAAAACCACCTGGAAAGGGGGAGGAAAAAAACCCAAAGAAGAAGAGAGTCAAGATAATTTTTACAAACAGATTCACCCGTTGTTAAAACCAGGGTCACTAACTTACAGCACTTTGCCCCGTGTGGGCAGTAACTCCTCAGGGACCAAATGAAGGATAGTAATCAGCCCACCTTGCAAACAGTCACATTACCAATACTACAAAGAGTCTATTTTATATTTTGAATTTGCCAGCTGTAAAAAGCAGACCCTAAATATGCTAGAAAACATTACCTGAAGATTTTCTTTTGTTAGATTTTCCAGCTGCATTTATAGAAGGAAAAACCCAAACACTGTAACTCGTGGCAATTTACAATCCTTTATAGCAAATCTTATGAATTATTTTTGGGGGTTTTATCTTTTCATGAATATTTGCTTATGTATCTTAGTGCAATGCATACATGTGTATTGTCACCTTGGTATGCACGCAGCTAAATAATCAGAGTGGGTTGGGTTGGAAGGGACCTAAAAGATCATCTTGTTTCAGCAACTCCCCTGCCATGGGCAGGGCCACCTCCCACTAGAGCAGGGTGCTCATCCAGCCTGGCCTTGGACACCTCCAGGGATGGAGCATCCACAGCTTCTCTGGGCAACCTGGGCCAGGGGCTCACCACCCTCACAGGGAAGAATTTCTTCCCAATTTCTAATCTAAATCTCCCCTCTTCCAGTTTGAAGCCATTGCCCCTCCTTCTATCACTGCAAGCCCTTGTTAAAAAGTCCCTCCCCAGCTTTCTTGTAGTTCCCCTTCAGCTGCTGAGAGGCTGCAAATGAGGTCTCCCAGATGGAGCCTTCTCTTCTCCAGGCTGAACAACCCCAACCCTCTCATCCTGACCTCACAGAAGGAGGGGGTCCAGCCCCTCAGATCATCTTCATGGCCTTCCTCTGGACCTACTTCAATAGGTCCACGTCTTTCTTGTACTGGGGGCTCCAGAGCTGCCCCAGCACTGCAGGGGGGTCTCCCCAGGATCCCCTCCCTGCCCTGCTGCACACACTGCTGGGGGGGCAGCCCAGCACAGGGTCGGGGTTTCTGGGCTGTACTTCTAGATCAGTTGGTTCATGTTGAGCTTTCCATCAGACAACACCCCCAAGTCATCTACACCAGCCCATCTTCATCTCAGGTGGGCAGGAAAGGACATGTACATGTGAGCCAGACTCAGAAGTCTGAAGATGTGCTATAAAACAGGGGGAAAACTTTATTTCCCATGTGCCATAACAGCAAATCAAATTATGGTGGAGAAGACTTGAAGACAAGAAACTAAATATAGTAATAACATCAGCATGCATGCTAGAAATCCCTTTAAACATCTCAAACTACTTATAGCAATGGAACATTTGAGGTGTTGGCTGTGCTGGGACCACGAGCATGGGTGTGGGGTCCTCAGGAGGGGGTTTGGGATCTGGCACCAGAGCCCCCCTCACCACTTGGACACCTTGAGGAGATCCCATGTGCAGGGGGAATGGCTCGTAAATCTTCAGCACTTCTGGGGATTTGAAACCTCAGATCTTCTAGATGTTGCCAAAAACTAGAGCTTTCTTCTTATTTATTCCCAAACTTCACGGCAGTATTGGGACTAGAGGTGGAAATCATGGAATATTAGAGTGGTTTTGCAAAACTTGTTCAAATATTAGGAATGATAATTTGTCTTAGATACCCAGGTAGTTTTTGCAGACTGATGGCTTCATAGATTAAATAAACTTGAATAAATATAGAAGATACAGGTTAACTAAATGATGTTTTGAGACCATTCCATTAGACAACAAACTACATCCGTGAGAAAAATCAATCTGCAAAGCTTCAGAAGAAGCTTCAAAGCCCCATTAACAAATGGATCGTAGGAACTAAATTTCCATGAAGCCCACAGAGTTTTTCCATGAGGCTGGGCTTAGGCACCTGACTTACTGATGTACTTTCACCTGCATTAGTTCTGGTATGAGCTAAATTTAATTTTTCTGAAGGTGCAATGATTGCTTTATTGAAAGGGGCTTCTGTAGAGAGCAGTGTTCTGCCTGGGTTCCCTCAGGGGACCCCCTGTCCCTCCTCCAGTGCCCACTGGGAGCTGATCCCTGGGTCTGCTCTGTGGTGCAGTGATGCCAGATGTGGTGATTTCTTCTCATTTCTGTGTCTTAACGAAGGACCCATTTGTAGATAAAGAATTAGAGTATTAAAACTCTCATAAAAATGCTTCAAATGTATGACTAGACGATGGGCATTACTTTGATGTTTTTTGAAGATAAATCCAAGAGAGAGTTAAATGGCTCCAGGTTTCCTCAGCCATGAAAAAAAAAACCCTCCAGGACGAGGGGGTCGACCTGTGGTTTAAGTGCAGTGGGCTTTTTAAAAACTGCTATTTAATGACTATCTTTGTTCCAAATCCCTTCCAATATTTGCAGTGGAGAGAGATGAGAGGTGGTTGGACTCGGGGGCTGTCCCTCCTCCCTCGGCTGAGACTAGCAAAATGTTTTCCTTTAATTTTCTCTGGCTATCTCTTAGTGCTAAGCGAGTCTCTGCTTCTTTGCAGTCATTATAATTTATTTGTCTGGACTGTGGTGGTCCCAGGGACGGCGACCCCCATTGCAGAGGGGTGGAGGAGACCTGGGGAGGATCAGGCTGAGCCTTTCTCCTGCATAGAGTGGAAAATATTTGAGAAGCCAGTCAAACAGGGTGTGATTTTCAGTGAAGTGGCTCTTTTCTTCATAAAATATGGGTGGCAGTGGATAGGACCAGTTGGAGATGCAGTGACTGCTGTCTTCTGTCCAGAACGTTTTGTGTTGGAAGGGATCCATAAGAGTCACCCAGTCCAATTCCCTGCTCCTCACAGGGCTACCTAAAACTAAGTCAGATGCTTCAGAACATTGCCCAGGTGCTCCTTGAACTCTGCAGGACACATTTGCTTTGGGCCTGGGGAAGAATGTATTCAAAAGACAGTTTGCAAGATGCTCTGGGCCTCCTTTGACTTCTTTCTAGGGAATTTTTGTACCTTGATGATGTTAAGATTAGTAAAGTAAAAAAAAAATAAACACAACCCAACAAACTAACCACAAACCACCCACAGCTATTTTTCTGCTGCAGTTAAATCTCTGAACCATTTAGACAATGAGACCTAGTTTCAGTTGACTTGACTTGTTCAGCATGCTAACAGGATCCAACACTTCTCCTCGGGGGGTTGCATGAGAGTGAAGTGTTGCAGAAGAGTGTGAGGCTGTGAGGGGCTGGGCTTGGGGTGCTCCAGGCCAAACGGAGTCGTCTTGCTCAGTGAAATCTCTCCCTGACTTTGCACAGTGCTGGATTGGGATTGGATACAACTGGGTTTAGCTCTCAGCTGACCTGGCCTCTATGTTTTCTTCTCCTCCTCAGTTTTTGTCTGCTCCTTCATGAAGCACTTTGGGCTTGTCCCCAATGTGAGCACCAATGGCAGTGAATTGTACAAGGTCCTGATGGGGGTGAGGAGCTGGCCAGGAGCCCCCACAGCCTGGGCTGCCCCCCAGCAGGGTGGGCACAGGGCAGGGAGGGGATCCTGCCCCTCTGCCAGCTCTGGGAGCCCCCCCTGCAGTGCTGGGGCAGCTCTGGAGTCCTCAGCCCAGCAGAGCCAGGGAGCTGCTGGAGCGGGGCCAGAGGAGCCCCAGCAATGCCCCGAGGGGGGAACCCCTCTGCTGGGAGCCCAGCAGGAGAGAGTTGGGCTGGGGCAGCCCCAGAGGAGAAGGCTCCAGCTGGGGAGAGCTTCAGAAAGCTGGGGACAGACGTTGAAGAAGGGCCTGCAGGGGCAGGACAAGGGGGGATGGTTTTCAACTAAAAGAGGGAGAATTAGACTGGATAGAAGGAAGGGATTTTTGACTTTGAACAGGTCAGCAGACGTGACATCACTTCATAGGTGTTACCCTTCCAGGAGCTGCTCTCTCAGCCCCAGATGAACTCCTAGTCCCTTCTCTTTTTCCCTCCCCGTGTCTGCTCCATGCCTTACCCGCCGTCCTCTCACCCCGTGGCGCTCTGTGCCCTCGGATAATGGAAGGGACACCTTCAATTACATTGTCTCCAAATATTACAGGGAAGGATAGGATTTGCCAGTGTGGATCAGAGTGCTGGTCGATCTCACTGGGGCTCCT
>NW_008617693.1:299-1436 GCF_000691845.1 Merops nubicus | reverse complement strand
GTCCCGCCTGCCTCCGCCACGGCCGGGCTGTGCCAGGGATCTGCCTTCCCACCCCACCAGCACCCCGCCCCCCGAGGGGGATATGTTCTTTACAACCTGTTTCTAAGCTGGTGCTTTGACATGAAATAGCTTTTCCTTCTTAATTAAGCTCTTTGTAGGATTTTTCTCAGATGTTCACCATTTACGGCGCGCTCCTCGCAGCCTTTCCCCCCTCTTCTTCTGCACATATACACTGATTTAATAGCTTAACTCCCATTTTTCTGGCTCGTCCTTCTGCAATATGTACCATATTTTCAAGGAGATGGAAAATCAACGTGACAAAGCCACACGGTCTTTCAAATCTAGCTTAATTTTACTGGGAGCACTGGTGAGCGAGCCTGCACGGGCTGACAGGTCTGGCTGTGTCTGCACACATGGGTGCACAGAAGGGCTCACTCCAACCTCCTGTGCTACACTAGATCTGTGCTGAATATTCTCATTGCTATTTGGGGCTCTTTCCATCACCCCTCGTGTAACCAAGATTTTTCTTCTGTCAACCCAAGCTTTCCTTACGCTTCAGCCCCTCCTGTAGATGCTGGTGAAGCACGAGGAGAAGGCTTGAGTGCCTCTAGCTGGGGTGATGTTCCACCTCCATTCTCCCCCTGTGCTGCAGAAGATGGGTAGTGTGCAGGTTGCTGAGCAGCCTGCAGCAAACTGAGCTGCCTGGAAATGCACTTTTTTAGCTTGGGAAAGAGAGAGGATTTCTTTCAGGTAGCTCTGATGGAGGCTGTGATTGAAGGAGTTTCCCCACAGGGGTTTAAGGTGGTCAGGGACCGTGGGGAGGACAAGTCCCAGGTGTCAGGTCTCTCTTTGTCTCTCCCTCTGTGGCAGCAGATGGCCACAGGCAGAGGGACCTGGTGCAGCACGGAGCCTGGGACTCTCCAGCTAAGACCATGTGCAAACACTGTCACAAGCTGAGCTCTCCCGGGCACTAATCCATGAAGATATTAAAGTGCTGCCGTGTGCCCAGGCCCAGCTGCACGGGGCAGGGCTGTGCTGCAGCAGCCAGGACCCAAACCAGGGCTGGGCTGGGGCTGGGGCTGCCATCCCTGATGGTGATCCATGGCCCACGTGGCATGGAGTTTTCCCCCTGGGTGG
>NW_008617693.1:0-247 GCF_000691845.1 Merops nubicus | reverse complement strand
GGGGGGGGAGCTGGAGCTGGAGCTCTGCTCATCCTGGTCCACAACAGCCCCTGCAGTGCTCCAGGCTGGGGCAGAGGGGCTGGGAAGTGCCTGGTGGAAAAGGACCTGGGGGTGTTGGTCAACAGCTGGCTGGAGATGAGCCAGAGTGTGCCCAGGTGGCCAAGGTCAACAGTGTCCTGGCTTGGATTCCAGGACACTGGGGACATTGAGGGGCTGGAGCTGTCCAAAGAAGGGCAACGGAGCTGGG
>NW_008617692.1:0-624 GCF_000691845.1 Merops nubicus | reverse complement strand
ACATTTTCTTTGATCTTCCTTTTCCCACTGATATACGTGAAGAAGTCTTTCTTTTCTTCTTTAACCTCCTTTGCCAGATTTAGTTCAAAGAGGGCCTTGGTCATCTTCATCGCATCCCTACACACCCTGACAACATTCCTATAACCTTCCCATATGACCAAACTCTTTTCCACATACAACCTCAAACTTCTTATCATGCTGTCTTCTGACAGTTTTAACAAACTCCTCATCCTCAATTATTTCTAGAGTACTCGATTTCAAGTCTAAAGACCTTAAAAACTCATGGCAGTTGATAATAGCATAATCCTAAGGAACAGTGTAATATGGAGTTTAGTTTTGATGGAAAAATATTAATGTGTGTATTGAAAAAAGGCTTCACAGTAGATAAAACTATCACACATTTAATCTCTCGTGTGCTCCCCTACCCTCTAGAGTCCTAGCCCACGGGATTCCTCTGAGCAGCTCTTTGAACAGGGCAAAGTTGGCCCTTCCAAAGTCTAGGGCTGTGATCCTACATATTACCCTGCTTCTTCCTTGTGAGATGCTGAAGATCTCCGACACTCCACTATCTCCATGGGCAACCTGTTCCAGGACTTCACAAGCCTTTCTCTGAAGGCACATTTC
>NW_008617691.1:5797-23042 GCF_000691845.1 Merops nubicus | reverse complement strand
CGCCAGCCGCGGGCTCTGCGCCGGCGGGGCACCCAGCCTCTCCTACCAGGAGCTCAAAGACTTGAAGAAGATCAACGTTCTCCACATAGACGTGCGGGAGAGGTGGGAGGTCGACAGATTCGGAAGAATCCCCGCATCTGTCAACATACCGCGTAAGTTACAGACACGGTTATGTAGAGGTATTGGGTGTTCCCCTTTGTTAACCTTGACGGTTAAGTCTGTGGACAAGCGGTGACTGAGCGAAGAGAAGCTGTGCCAGACAGCTAATGTTTTGTGAGGCTAAACTTTTCCTCCAGGGGAACTAGAAGCTTTACAGTGTCAGCTTGTCTGTGGATGGAGAATAAATGAGAATTCTTTTCCCGTATTTCCCAGTGGGTGAATTAGTGGAAGCTCTGCAGATGGACCCAACGGAGTTCAAAGAGCAGTACAATCAAAAGATGCCATCCAAGTCGGACCCAGTGGTTTTCTCCTGTTTGGCAGGAACAAGAAGTAAACAAGCAGTCGGTTTTGCCACATCCTTGGGTTTCAGCAGGTATGACATGTAAGGATAGGATTCATAAAGCCTCCTCCCATGAAGCAGAACTCATACTTGGCTTTTTGTGGGCAAGGGCAGAAATTTAAATGTGCAGTATGAACAAAATTACTGGTATTTGAGTTAGACATTTCCGCTTGTCTCAACTAAATCTTGAAAGACACCACTGGGCATTCCAGCAAAGTGAGGCGTATCGCCCTGTGAAAAAAACCCTCAGCCGCTCTGCGCACCTGCTGCAGTCTGCTGCAGGACCATGCTGCCACCTGAAGGGTCCTTCTGCCTCCTGGGGGTCCTCCACCAAGAAGCTGCTGCCTTATGCAGCTTCATGAGCACTAGGCCTGGGATGCAGGATGATTGGAGAACTGCTTGCTTTGGTAGAAGTGCAGTCTTAAACTAGATTAAATAATATATGAAACCACACCCTTTGTTAAATTGCAGTTCCACCTGTACAGCTCACTGTTGACAAAGCAGACCTTCACCTTGAGTAAAGCACTGGATTGTTTGCCAGGAATAAGGCAGTGAAGACAGTAGCTAAAAAGACAATAGGTTTGATAGAGTGAAAGCAAAAGCAGTGTTTGGTTGGCAGAATTGTTACACCCATATCAGAAGGTGCCTCATTGGCTTGAAGACTGCAGATAGAATTTTTAAAATTGGTTGTTTGCTCGTGTATTTGCTGAAGTGCAATTAATGAACTGGAATATCCCTGATAATTCTAGTCAGAAGTATGGAACCACATTCTTATTTTATGAATATATTGTTTTAATAAGTGCAAAATATACTCCATTATCTGTTTCTCATGCTCCTTAATTGAAGGAGTCAGTATTGTTTTGCATGGTGTTTTTTTTTTCTCAGAGTTTCGTTTTGTGCAGGCTTATGTCAGATGTGTAGAGCGTGTAGGTTGCAAGGAGATAAAAGTCTGTGTGCTGCGGTTTTTTGATGACATTTGAAGTATTAGATATAAGAACATGTAAATCTCCCACTGCAGCAAGTGTGTTCTTTTATAAAAAAAAAAAGTAGCAGACTGTTTCATTGATCTAGCTGCTACTACTTGCTTGATGTCTCCAGCATTGTGTCATTTCACAGAAGAGTTACACACTGCATGGAAGCAGGCAGTATTGCAGTACCAGGAATGTTCTGGCTCGGGGAAGCTAGGTGCAAGTATAATTGCAGAGAATTTATGTTGGATTTTTTTCTCTATGTTTGTTGTTGTTCATTGTTTTGGTTTTTTTTTGCCATTTCCTTTTAAATACCTTTTTCAAGAAGAGTCCTTCTGAACTTTTTATCTTCTGCGTATTTTCAGAGTTCAGCAATATGCTGGTGGCTTTGAAGATTGGGTAAAACATGAACCTCCAGAGAAAAAATGAAGACGACTGCCCGAACCCTTGCCCCATCAAGGCTTCAGGATGGTGTGTAGGTTTTAGCATTCAAATTATGGATGTTCCACTTCCAGAGTACAGCACACTCCTCTTTTCTTATGTAAATGGGCATTCACCTTCACACAGACATGCATATCAGCTGCTTGGTTTAAATTATGGAGAAAGATTATGAAGTGAACAGAGGACATTCAATTTGTTCAACTTTCACTTTGGTGAAAGCATGTGAAGAGAATCTTAAGTGCTTATCATGTTTACCAAGTTCTTTTGTATGATATAGTTTGACTGTTTAATGGCAGGACAAATAAACTTATCCTTTCCCAAATAACTGTTGGGTAGTTTGTTTAGAATAAATGTGGTGGTAAGGCCAAAACTTCACAACCGATCAGAAAACAAAAAGGCAAGCAGACCTGATGTAATACTTGCTGTTCAAGATGTTATGTGATTCCTTATTTTAAAAGTATATCCATTTTTATTCACATATCTGTTGCCTAGCACCAAATGCTATAGCATTCGTACAGCTTCTGTTCCCTCAGCAGCTCAGTGTCAAGTGAGAACTTGCCTATATTGAAAGTTATTATTACAGAGATGTGATCATTTTAGGCTGGGAAACTTGAGGTGTCCAAGGAAGTTACTAAACAGCCTTCTTTTATGTACATTAATTTGCAAGTCTCAAACTTCAAAGAACAACCCAGCCCAGCCCAATTTGCATAGTCATAATTTTAAGGATTTTTTGTTTGGTTGGTTTTTGATGCTGTTAGCAGTTCAAGGGAGCTATTACAGGTGAATTTCTTAGGCCTCCAGAAAATGTAAGTCCTAGCACCAAAGTTCAGGACTCTGCAGGATGTCTGGAAAAAGGAATTAAAGTTCCTGGCTCTGCTCCAGTCTGTACTGCAGGCAGTGTGCTCCTACCATACACCTACCTCTTCCATTCTGACAGCACAGACTGCATGGCAAGGACAGACCTAAAAATGCACCCTCTCAAGTTTAGAGAGCTGAGAAGTAACTAATCTTAGTAAACTTTTATTTCTACTAAGTCCTGCAGTCTCTCTGCAGTCATTTGTTTGTAGAGGAGAGCTCCTTGGTTGGCACAGCCAGCCGTGCTGCCCTGACAGGGCATCCCACGGGGATTGCAGTCCAGCAATTGGAGACCCTGGATTGTAGCTGTCCTAACTGTGAGGGGTGAGTGCATTTTTTCTTGAAAGTATAATTGACTTTTTAGCGGTCTTACTGCTATACTTTAATTTCCAGATCGTAAAAAAACCCCAAACATCTTTATGAGAAATAGACTGATTTCCAAAACATTGGTTTGTTTTGATAAATTAATAGGAGTAAGGTGAAATCAAAATGCGAGGATGAGTATGGGTGTTACCTTGTGGCAAATTACAGTTATCTTACTCTTGAAAGGTCTTTTTCAGACTGGATCAGGAGGAGTAACATGCCAAGGGTTTTGTTTGATTCAGCCAAACCTATGGTCTGTTTATCTGCCTGTTGACTGTGACCTAGACACTCGGGTTCACGACGCTGTGGGCATGCAGTCAGGGGTGTCTGAAGCCCACTGTTGGCTGTGTTGCGCCAGGTCTCACCAGGACTTTGGACCTGGATCATTAAGGTCAGATGGTATAGAAAATTTGAGACGTGCTGAAAATATTGAGCTAAATGAGTAATTGATCATGCCTAGATATATTGACTAAGCCACCAAATTTCACTATACAGATGAACAAAAGCACGGAGATGTAATCAACTACACTAGGTCACAACTTAGTCCTAAGTGGCCAATGCTTCCTTTTGTAGCTACATTAAAGTTTGCTGGGAACATCTAAAACTACATAGCCACAAGATATGAACAACATACAGTCACCAAGATCTGTCTGGCCCATTATTGTGTTTGGCAGCAAATGGTAATAAACATCTGAGGAAGAGCCTAGAACAGTGTAGGTATGTAGTGATACAATCCCCAGATTACTCTCATTTACAGCTCAGGGTGCTTTGATACTTCCCTCAGGCTTTGCATGTCTGGGTGCATGTGGGAATTTGTAAATTTTCAACACAAACTCCCAGCAGTCTCAGCAGGATGCATTTGGTTTAACGATCTATTTTGTTTTGTTTCTTCCCAACTTGCCCTCTGTTGTTCTCATGGATGCTCCTTCTGTGAGAAGTGGTGAACAGTTGTCACCTCATCAGTCTCCACACCACTCGTGATCTTTCTAGACTTCTGCTACCTTTTCTGAGCTGGAGAGTTGGGGATTTTTTTCTCAATAGGAAAGGGACTGGACTGTAGACCTCTTTTTTATTTTCATTAGTTTTTATTAGTCATGGTAGTTTTTTACAAGGTGTTTCTCAAACTATTTTTAGCTTGTCAAAGGTGATGATCCCTTCTGTGTCTTCTGCATCTTCCTTATGTGATATAACTTGTTTTTCAAGTGATGCTTTTAGAGTTAAACAACTTGTCTGATGGAGATTAGTTGATTCCCTTTAGATTTTTTGTTGACTTTTTGGCATAGGTGACCTGTGTTTGCTTTGACACTGCTGTCACCTGTAACCATATAATCCGTGAAGACTTTCAACTACTTCTCTTTTAATTAAACACCTCATTTTTATGTATTTATCTCCTTTGAAATGAAGCACAGTAAAGGTGAGTTGTTTTTTTCTGTATGGTTGGTAACAAAGCTGCTGCATTTGCATTATGTTCCATTTCCTGGTTATTTCAACTTACATATTTTTATAACTGTCATCAGTGAATCCAGTCCCTTTGACTGCACTCCATTGCCTTTCACTGTTTATACTGCCATCAGAGCTGGTGACATCCCTGCTGGGGAGGTGAGGACAGTGGCTTCAGATACTTCTATTTAGCATCAAGGAGTGCCTGGTATTTTAGCTCTGGAGTTGAGGTCGCACAGGTGATTTGGGTGGGAAGTAAATTCTGCAAAGGCTCTTGAGCAGCAAACTTTTAATGACTGCAGCCAGAATTCTTCATTAATGCTGTAAAATCCCTAATTTCAAAACATGAGCTTTCTTAGGAGATTATGTGTTGTATGTGAGAAGACTGAGGTTTACCTAAAGAACAGTTCCAAGTTTAAAAACTTCACACAGTGCTCAAGTTGCATTGATTTATTTCTACTCCCCAAGTCCACATTACAAATAGCACGTTTTAGACTCAAGAAACAAAGGGAAATAGCCAAATTCATCATCAATCAAGTGTCTATAAAAGGTATAGATCAAATGGCAACGGAAGTAGCAAAAACATATGTATCTTCTATCTCACCAAAATGGTTTGGGCTTGTTTACTTATTGGTTTATGAAAATAACCTGAACAGAAATACTGAAATGTATTTCAAAAACAGAAATGTAGCCTAACGGGCTACATACAAACACACTTCAGTTGTGTCTCACTGAAAGACCAGCCAGTTACAAAGACAGGTATTTGCAAAACCAGGGGTTTTCAAGGGGCCAGCTTGTCAACCAAGACACAAAATAGAGTGAGGGGTTTCAAGGATTTTCCCTCCAATATTTCAGACGAGTAAAATGTGTTGGTTTGAGGGGAAGAAAAAAAAAAAAAAAGTTTTACTGCACTTTATTTTTCCATTTTTATACTTGGGCAAGTCGGCATTATCATTCAAAACAAAGTTGTACAGAACTTAATTGGAAACAAAGTTACCTAAAACACATCAAGAAACTGGATTTAGGCCAATTCCTGACTTAGCTGAGTATCTGCCTGAGTAAGGAACACAGGACATGGCCCTCTGAAGGAATCTTATTTTCTCCAGCACATAATTAACCAAGGAATCCCATTTTAGTTTTTCTAAAGAGTTGCTTCTAAAAGCACAATTAAAATTAGCTGGCATGAAGCTCACCAAAAGCTTGATCCTCTTAAATAAACTCTCGGATGAACCACACAAATTCACACTAACAGTGAAGGCAGACTAACAGTGTGTCTTTTGTATAAAAAAAAACCACCATAAAAAATAGCAATCATCTCCAGATGTGTACTTGATTGTGAAATATTCCAATTCTCCCATACAGTACATTTACTTGTAAAAAAAAAAAAAAAAAAATCATAGTATGTTGGGGTTTTTTAATTCCTAACACTTGAAATGTTTAAGAAAACTGCAGAATCACTATACATATTGCACTTCTCTGGTAAGCTGGGCTACTACGCTTCCTGGCAAAACATCCAAGTACTACTGAGTCAAACAGCACTTTTCTAATCCAAAAGAGGAACTGAATGTCTTTCCTGCAGCTTTCATTACAACTGTTAACAATATTCTCTGCAGGCTCCTCTAGGCTTTGTTTCTGAAGGACTGCCGTGTTACTTGTTACAGAATCCACATCTGATTTATTAAAAACCAAGAAAACTCAAGGTAACAAACAGATTTAATACACAGTGCAGTATCTTCCTTCAGTCACAAACAAAATGAAGACAACACAAGTTGTTAATACAGTTACACTTAGGCCTCAGGCTACTGTTGCTTTAAAAATAGTTCACTTTGATGGGAAATTACAATTTCCTGAAAGCAAACTAAACCAATAATGAACGATTTGTTTTTGAGTGGATAGTATTAATCTTTTGCAGCTTGGTTTAGCATTTGATTCCTCACACTGAAAAATCTTAATACGTTTGCTCCAGCCTCAGAGAAAATGATGCGGTTTTAGAGAAAAAGCTTTCGAAATGCTTGACACAAACAAGCTATTTAGTCTTCAAGTTCTTTGTCAAAGATGTTACTAAAGCCTTCTGTCCATTTCATGAACACAGGAAAGATCCCAGGATGTCTTGAGTCAAAGTGGTCCACAAAGAAATTCTTTGGAATGTCTTAAGATTGGCTATAACTAGAGTTCTGGCTACCATTTGGACCCTGTTCTCCTTCACTGTTTGGAGGGAAAAACAAAACACAACGTGTTTTCAAAAAGAAACATCATATCACATACCTGTCACCTTTTTTTTTTAATGAAAAAAATACAGTATTCTGAGAGTAGTAAAAACCTTTTCAAGGAAAATACTTCAACCCATGCACAAATAAGTTATTCTGCTAAGTTTCACAAAAAAAAAAAGCGAATGTTACTCTCAGCATGCATAGCTTTACTGTATTTATTAGAATAATAATTTTAATACTTCCCCGTGGAGCTGCCTGCTGCATGTACTTCTGAAGTCAGCGTTTCCAAGTTCACGTGGCACAGGCACGTGCAGGTTCCCAGCAGTGCTGCTCACCAGGACACTGAGTTGCCCCAGCTCCCACGGAGCCTCGCACCGCGGCTCCTTACGCCTGCTAAGCTGTGCCGATCACACTCTCACCCCAGCACCCTCTCCAATGAAACAACCCTCTGATCCTCACTAGCTCCTGAACCATCAGGCTGGCTGTAACAGAAGGATCTGCACTCTCAAAACATATGCTATATCTCAAATTAAACTTACTCATTCTTGAGATACTACCCCAGCTTTTCCAAATGGAAAGTGCATTAAGAAAGTACAGTACCTGTTTGGAGGTGGTTTTGGTTTAGGCATTTTGCTAAGAATAGTAGCCATCTCTTTTCTCTCATCAAAGTTCTTCCACTGCTCATACAGCTTCAGAATAACCCTGATTATTTCTAAAATCTGATTAGAAACAAAAGAAGTCCTAAGGTCAGACACAATAGTGATTTTATCTTTGTCATAGCCAGTTTAATTGTGTGATTAATTAAACATGCCCCAAACTGAAATTAAGTGTCATAATTTTCATATAAACAGAACTGTCTCACATTTAATTGAGTCTCACAATCAACCATTTCTATAACCAGGGTAGTTTTTTTTTAATTTGACTGTGAATGGAAGCCTGAACAGAACACTTTCCCTCCCATTCACCTGTATATACCACTTCTCCCCCCCTTGTAAGCTAAACAGCTTTTCAATTATTTATTTGGAACTAGCGCCACAGCTCGTAACTGTGCTACTGGGAAAATAGAGACACCTGGCAGCCTGACTGCAGCCAGGGGACCATGGATTACACATACAGTAACTGATGATTATCCATGTCCTATACACATCAGAGGGAGTGCAGGGAAAAAAAGAAGCCCAAAACCACAAAACATTGGTCTGAATTCTTTCCATCCAAGAACTAAAGAGCCAAGGAATGTCTAAATAATTATTATCATCATTATATACTCTTATATACTTATAATAAGAACTGTTGAATTTTCATATTCCACTTCTGGAAGTATAAGCATTCTCTTCCAGTTTAGACATTTTCTATCTACCGCACCTCAACTACCTTCATTCCTATTAAATTTCTAGTGCAATATCTTATATAAAAGGTAACTAATGTTTGGTTGCTAATTTGTTTCATCATTCTCTAAATCATTTAAGTAGACTTCCTTCTTCTTTTTAATATACAGACTTCGATTATGTGATAGAATAATATATATCCTAGAAATAAAGTCATACTTGGCTAAGAAGTCCATGGTGTTAATGTTAAAAAAAAAAAAAAAAATCAAGCTTAAATTGCTGGCATGAGAAGCAAGACATGTAAACACTCAAACATGTCTAGTATCCAAGCTTATGGGAACCCTTATCTGTCAAATGGAGGTTGGTTCCCCTCTGCTGCCAGTTTATCATCACCCTGCTTCTACACACATGACAGCACAATTCACAGAGCTTTTGATGCCACATGGCATCCACGCTGTGCTTAAATCTGCAGATGAATCCTGGAATACAAATACAATGCCAGGCTATCATCAGTGGGATAAAGGGCAATCCCAGGGGCACACAGGGCAATAGCACATCTCATCCATAATGTGCTACTGAACTCCAGACACTCATTTTCAAAAGGATACACTGAAAAATATGTGCAGAGTGAAACAGTGTGATAAGGAGAATAAGTACTAGGTGTGGCTTGCTTGCTGGAGCTAAACAAAGGATAAAGAAGTTGACCCTAAAAGTAAAAGGAACTAGTGAAAACAGTATTAATAGTGTGAGGACAACTGCACCTTGGAACCTGATAAATTTATGAAAGGATTATTTGACATAGAATTTGCAACAGCAGGGAACTCAAACAGAATGATCATGGCATTGCCCTGTTTAACACTGCCTGAAATCACAGTGCTGGTCATCCTGAAAGTGCCAAGAATGTTTTACACTCCACTAAACTACAAACATTTATAAGGAGAAAACAAGAACAGTATGTAGGCATGGTAGCCTGAAAAGTGAATTAGAAAATCACATGCACTAGAATTTAGAAGTCAAACTGCTGGCAATCTTGAATGATGAAAAACACTGGGAATACTTTTTCTGGGGAAAAAAAAAAAAAAAAAAAAAAAAGCAAAGGATATTGGTTCTGCATTTCCATCTGAAGAGCAGGAACGCTTTGCCATTATGCAATGGTTGTCTTGACTTTCAGAGCAGGGTGATAACTGAATGACCTGACATTGCCTCCCTCCCCAAGAGATCTACCTAATTTCAACAGCACCTGTCATGATCTCCGAATGAAGTTCAAATCAGTACTGCAGACATGTAAGACAGTAGTTTTATACCCATAACTACCATTTCTGGTCAGTCTGTAACAGGCAGCAAGAACTAAAACCAGAGTACCTTTTCCATATCAACAGACAGCTCAGCAAACCATTGCCTTGCATCCTTCTGCTGGACAACACAGGCCACGTGTAGGCAAGCTGCAAAGATCAGGTGACAGGGACATTGAACATTCTTGATACAGTTAGAAATAATCTACTTTTTATAAACACTATACAGTGCAACAGAGAAAACTCAGGATTCATTATATGTTTTTTCTTCAAGACACCTAAAGTTGCAAGGCAAAGAACATTTAAAGTTCAGTACTGTATGAAACACAAACTGAAGCACCTTAAGAGGGTGCATCTCACAGAAAACCTCCATTTAAGCATGACAAGAGACATTACTTATTTTACTTACCTAAAGCTATCATGAAAGGAGGGTACAGCAGACAAAGATCTGTTCTATATGTGTCATTCACTATCCTCCTGTGCAAAAAAGAACCTGTAAGTATCGCCCTATTTATCTTTAGACCATATGACTTCAAAAACTGCTGTCAGTTGATTAATATTTTGCCAGTTTCCCAAATGCTAGAAGTAGTGAGGCTGCAGGGCAAAGCTACAAGGGAAGACATCTCTTCCCCTGTAAAAATCTCTTAAAGCCTTTCATTTTTTCCTTGTAAGTCATAGCAAAAGTTTATTTGGAAGCATTATTATAATACCATAAACATCCTTCTGCAGAGAGTGTTAATGTACACCATAAAATAATTATCCCTGTTCTACAGTAAGGGCACGCATAAAAGTAGTATTCCTACAGTCTTTCTGTATTTGAGGAACAGTCCAAGAATAAGAGTTCAGCTAAGACAGCTAAAACCCCCTATACACTGCTTCTGCTTTCTATGACAAGGTACAACAGAAAGCCCATGTTGATAGAAAAAGATTACCTCTACTCAGAGTCACCATTCAGCAGTGTAATAACCTGTACTATTAGAGCTAGTCTAAAAATAAAAATTAGACCACTGCAAAATAAAATCATTACAGGGTTAAAGACATAATTAGCTAAACCAGGGACATACACCTGCACAAGTTAACTGGGACAGCCCTTGTATTCAAATATGGCTGAGCCTGCTTTTGCTTAACGACCTTTGAAGCCTGTTAAACAGTTGCTTTCTTGCTGAAAGAAGGCACTGTTGTTAATCATTGTCTTCATTACCATGCGAGAGGTAGCAGCATGTCTTCTTGGCCCATATCTTGCACATATTGGAGCAAAGGTCTATAAGGATGATATACTATCAAACAGCAGTCCTAGGAAAAATGTCATCAGGATAAAAGTTAGATTACAATACAGGATGTGTTGTCAGTTCCCATTAACAACATTTAGTTTACAAGTCAATTTCTGATTATTTTTTTAAGTAGCATTCTGACACCTAACCCTGCCCTAATGAGGGCAGTGCTCCCTCTAGAATACCATTACATAGCATGGTTGCCCGTCTGCCCATGCCCTTCCCCTAAGAGACAGAAAAAGCCACATCTGCAGCACACCAAAACCTCATTTGCTTACAAACCCGTAATTCCCACTTGGAAATACAAAACACTGCCAGACAACAGTCTGTCCCTAATACCATACATGGAAAGCATGCCAAAATAAGTGACACTGGTTCGGAAGGAAGAGAAAGGAGCAGGAGAAAAGGAGAAAAAAAAATCCACTGCTCTCAAATCCCCTCTTTTCAGGCTCGGGTTGGCGTAAACAAACAGGAATAACCCCCTCGCTGAAAGCAGCCAACTGTATGGATGCTATAGCGAAAAGCCACATTGAGTTACTTGTGCTGAACACCAAAGAGAAACATAGGTATTACAGATACTGTATATTGCACAGTATACTGGAAAAGTAAGTTAATCCCCAAAATCTAACTTCTTAAAAATGCAGCTACTTGTGATATAACTCCTGTATACAAAACTCAAGAGTTACTGCCATGTATAGCAGAGGTATCAAGGACGAAATCTAAACAGGGTATCCAAAACAGGGGTATAAGAACTGTAGGCACAAACAAAACCTTTGATCTGAGCTCTGTGTCCTGTTCCCAAAAGATATCCTTTCTCAGTTGCTGCCTAACTCACTGGGATCCTCCTCAATTTCTCTCCTTTTCTCTGTACTTGAGCAGAACTACTCTAGTACAGCAAGCTCAGTGCCTAACCCATTCAGGTCCAACCAGTATGTAGAAATTAGGCACCAACTTGACCTAACCCCCCTAAGAAGCCTGGGCTGCATCCTTCCAGCTGCCCTGGGACACACAGCAATGGAACAGCAGCCCTGGCAAAGGGCAGGTACAGCACCTGTCTTTGAAAGCGCCTTGAAGAAAATGTCACGTTGAACTCCCTTCACCCAACAGCCTCAGAGTTCCAGCACCATATCAGACAATGGGACATCCCAAATTCAGTTTCTTCCTTACAGGATCCAAAGTGGGGTCTTACACATCCCACTTCCTAGATTACTTTAATTATCAGGTTACAGACTAGCCCAAGTGGGATACCACCGACACCACCTGCTGAAGCTGGGATGTATATGTCTAGTTCAAGATTCTTCCAGTAAAAAAGAAGAGGCATAGAAAGAATAAACTCTTTATGCTCTTGACTGGCCATTCATCTGGGGGAATAAGGACACTGACATCCTAGTCTCTGCATCAGAACTTACATACTTATTTTTCATTTAAAAACAGCAGCAGTTCTGGAAACAGAACTTATGCTTTACCCTTCCCAACAGCGCTCTAACCACTCGGATGCAGGAGCCATACCTGCTCCTTCTCCTACTGTCTGCCCTCTTCCTGTGGAGAAGTCCAGCTTCAACACAAGGAGGTGAGAATGCCCTCACTGAGCCTGGATGACAGCACAGTAGTTACAGCATCCTGACAAAAATCTAAAATGTCAGACCTGCGCTGACACTATTCTACAAATAGAAGGGGGGGGGGGAAAATCAAAAGTGCCAGACCGGCCCTGACACTATTCTACAAATAGAAGGGGGGGGGGGGCAGAGAAGAACAAAGAAACCACAACATAATACATTATTTCATAGCACTAAATTAAAAACATTCTTCATCAGTAAAAAGTAAACTGAGGCAACAGTAAAGGGGAAAAAAAAAAAAAAAAAAAAAAAAAAAAAAAAAAAAAAAAAAGGCAACACCTACCATTAGTTCTAAGAGATAGAATTCACATTCTAGTATCTGCAATGAAGTAAAATGAAAGTTACAGAGCAGCAGGTTTCAGAATTAACTGGCATCCAGCTTAACATCATGAATGCATAGGAATTCTTAACACACATTTCAAAACCCAAAGAAAAATCAAACTAATATTAGCCATTGCCTTACAACCACTGTAACTTAACTGCAGTCATAATAACAACGCACAGAAACACTTCGGATCAAGTTTACTATGCAAGACGACTTCATTGGCAGTTCTTGTCTGATCTCTTTCGACGTCGTTGCCAGTGTATAAACATGGAACAGTAATAGAGAAGTCCTTTTGTAGAATTAGAGCCTCTTTATCAGGCCATAACGTGCCAAATGTCCTTTCAAAGTATTTTCAGATTTAACTTCATATGAAATATTCTGTCCAGTTGTAGCAATTAACCTCTCATTTTCCTTTGAGATAGTGACCTATTAGTGGTACCAGTGAAAAGACTGGACTGCTTTGATATAGGAAAGCAGTACTCCAAAATATATTTCCATTTGCCTTTATCTGTAAAACAGCCATGCAGTTTTATTACAAGGTCTTACATACTTTATATTCTGATATATTATTTAGCTTTCTAGATTGTGCGAAAAGCAAAACAACAAAAACAGTGTTTGTCACAGTCAATCTCAAAATAATTAGATCTGTTTAACTTTCAAAATACTACAGCACAGGTCAAAACTGCTTTCAAGAAAAACTACAAAATTTCTCAGCATTGTGACTGAGAATGCCTTTAAAAACATTGGTAAATCAAAATTTTAAATAATAAATAACAATTATTCTTCACAAGCCATTACATTTTACAGGCAAAAATAAAACTGCTTTCTGTAAGCCAACTGTTTCTTGTGCAAGCTTGGAAGCACCCCAGGTGCAAGAGCTAGTCACCTTCCCTAGAGCAATGCATTTGTAAACAAGAACATTCAAATAAAGCTAAATCTCTTTTATCATCATACTGTATCAAAATTACTAATTCAGTCAGCCAGTCACATCACTTCCCTTTATAGCATTCCTGTCATCAATTTAAGGAAAGGAGATTACACAGGATTTATTAATTTTAAAAGTAACTTTCCCAATAATCCAAAGCTAATTATGAGCAACCTAACATACAAGTATGAAAATATTTCTTTATTAGAATTCAGAAGAAAGGATTTCCTGCTAACAATTCTTCATCTTTCAATTTATTTGATCAAATGATATCTCTAACAGGATACTTACATGGTTCATCCTATAAGGAAACTCCTTCGGAAAGGCATACGAAAACCTAGTTTTCACTACAGTAAAAAGAAATCAGTGTGTTAAAAACTAATGTTAAAGATTATGTGAAAATTAATACTTTTACTTCTTTCCCTTCCTATTAATTCATCTGTATACATTCATCTGCTTCACATCTGTTTGGCAACACAAGTACTTGCAGTACAAAAGGTTTGTATTTGAAAGATAGAAGTTGAGTTATAAGATTTAAGATTCTGAAAGGGAAGAGAAATACACCTGAAACCTAGATTTGCACAAGTACTCAGCCAGAAGCCTGTCTGCTGCTTTGGGCACTATTAAATCTTCTAATTAACCACTGACTAGCTTATAGGCACCTAACTTTCCACAAGGTATCATTCTCAGAGCTATCTGCCTACTGATGTCACTCCACATCTGGTAATCTCTTCAGAATCTCAGTTCCAACACTAAATCCGAATGGAATTTTCATGGGGGATTTTTTACACAGGCTTGATCTTTCAGCATGCAAGATCTTAAACGATGTAATGAAGTCTTAGAAAAGGAAGACCAAGGGCAGGGTGAGGGAGCTCAGCCAAGAGACCTTGTATGGTCACAATGCAGAGATTCTGGATACATAAAAAACAGGCTCAAATTCAAAGCAAGAAGTCAGCTCACCACACTGCAGATCTGTGTCGTAGGCACTGGATTATCAGACGTTTCAAGGGTGTTTCTCTCCTTAAGAGAGACACTTAAGCATCTGCTTAGGCATATGATACAATTCAAGACACTTGCTTCCAAGAGTACATGCAAATATATCCTCAGTTTTCTAGCTTATGCTGATTCCCAATTTAGATACCTCATTATCCTCGTGCATTTTACAAGGAGAACAGGTACAAGTAGTGCACTGTTAAGAATTATGTTAAATTGCAAAAACAGAGCAACCTCAGAATGCTGGGCAAATTAAAATTTAAGTACACTTCAGAACGTGGATTTGAGATTTGTACAAATGAAACATTAAAAAAATTATTTTAAGTCCCTGTCCTCAAAGGAAAACAGGTAACATTTAACATTCTGGAAGTGAACAATATTCCTTATATTAATGACAGCTAGTATATTATGAGTTGATACTCCTTCCAAAGAACTAATATGCAATTCAATTTGATGAAAAGATCGTGTCAGTCCTCTGGACTAAAGACTTCAGCATTTAGACCTGTAGTAGACTTCACTAGAAAACTTGCTGTAGGACAAGACTAGGGTACCGGTTGGAAATTTGAATTATTTCAAGAAAAAGAATAATGAATAAAATATATTTCTCAAGAAGCAGACAAACTGAAGAGCTATATAGTAAAAAGCTAGACCACTATAAGTAGGAAGATAGGGAAACAAAACATTTTTCCACAAAGCGAGGTGTCAACACAACCATGTGGAGCTGTCCTTTAGTGAGCTGGGGAAACAGAGCAAAAAGCTTTTGCAGATATTGCCAGAAACCAGTCTGAGATTATCTTCCTTACAAAAGAAGAATGGGTTAGGAACTTCATGTTTCTACCTAACTAAAAGCAAACAAACTTTTTCAACTGATTACTGTTATGGTAATCACCTCTTTCAACAGCTTTCTTTTATTTGTCTCATCTTTTTTCGCCTTTTGTAAAAAGACCTCCAAAAAAAGTGTTGTGTGCTACTGAAGCAACTGGCAGAGAAGACCACGTAGGATAGAAGACATAAGTGCTAGAAGAAAGCCTGTTGCTTTTTGTCCCCACTTCCATGAAAAGAATACTTATCAGGGCAGGCAGGGTTTCTAGGTCTGAAGGAAGAACTTGGGGAAAACATCCTTCAGCATTCTGACACATGACAGACTGAGACTCGAGACTAAGATTTTCAGAAACAGCACATCTCAGGATTAGAAGTCCAAGTAAAATCAGCCAAATTTACCTATTTACCAAAACCCATCTAGCTTTCTCACTGATGCATCAAAACTGCCATGCCGATCTGTGCTTTGAGATGCTACTGATGTAAAAATAGCAACTCTTACTACTAAATCCAGTACTGGTCTTGGTCATGCTGGCACTGAAGATATGTTTCAGCTTCTGGTGGTGGAACTGTCATATGGCCAGCCCCTGGCCTGATACACTTACTGCATGTGGAGGCTACAGATGCAGCCAGTCACCTGTCCCCTCAACGGCTATGAGGGATTTTGAAAGCACTGACCTACATTCTGAACAGCACAGCCAGGAATTGCCTATTGAGAGCAGCTGGACCTTCTGGGTCAAATTATAGCATTCCGTTCAGGAAGCCATCACTTTAAGACCCTGATGGATGAGATGCAAGTTATAGGAACCAGGAAATATAAGGTAAGTGGGAAGAACAGAGAATTAACTAACTACGGTGTGATTTTATTGCATTTATTTGTGAACAATACATAGGTTACAAAATGTATTTTTAAAAACAAATATCATATACCAAGACTAATTTTATGATTAGGGAAAAAAGGATTTTAAAAAATTAGAACATATACAACCTACCAAAAATTCTGAAAACAGATAGTTCCATGAAGCCTTACCTTTTGTAAAACAAATAGAGCCCCACGTTTCCAATTCTATCTTTGAGTAGGTCAGACTGTTTATAAACCTCAATAGTTTAATTTTATTACTTTCCTTTTATTTATGCTTGGCATAAGTTCCAACCAGAATCAACCAAAACTAATACAGAAAGGACCCTTCTGTTTCTGTATGTAGAAACAGAAGTTATTTATTCCAAGTGGCTTTAACTGGCTCCTAGCAGTCACCATGCAAGCCCTTCCATGACTTGATAAAAAGCCACCTTTTAGAAACAATCAATCAAAAATACCCATAAAGAAAATGTCTCATCTCCCTATAGATACCTAACTACAGTATAATGAAAATCACCTATACTTACATACAGAAGTAGCAGCAGAAATCAACCTTGTATTTGAAACAACACCAAATTCCTGGAGAAAAAAAAAAACGGTAAATGAGGTGAACCATCTGAAATACCATATATTTATACTGTTATCATATTAAAATAACAGCTTCTTACTAAACTGGGCTTCTTTATGCAGTATTTCTTTTTTTTCCCCCACCCCTTTTTCTTTCCTTTATATATTTTTCTTAGGGTGAACAGCTTAATCTCTTAAGAAAAGAGTTTTTTTCACTGATTGGTTACTCTGTTGAGGAACAGCAAACACCTATGAAAGGTTCTAAAGCCACAAAAGCTCAGTTAGCTAACACTCCACATATAAAATAGACAAGAGGGCTTCAAGAAGGTATGTCATTTTCCCTTAACCTCTTTGGAGAGAAAACTGCCTTTAGAAACCTGTCATTAACTACACTTTTTTATTATGCTTCCATGAAGCCTTAGCTTCTCTGCTGAGACAGTCAACAAGCTGAAAATTTTCTGTATATAGTGTTCTTTC
>NW_008617691.1:0-5522 GCF_000691845.1 Merops nubicus | reverse complement strand
GTAGCTGCCTCCTGAAGCTAGAGAGGTTTTAGCGTAAGGAAGGCTGCATGGACTTCTAATACTTGTTCTAAAATGTAAAGTACATTTGTGCATATATAGTCTATGTCTGTACTATATCTTAAAGGCTTAATTAACAGGCTGACAAAAAAAATACTCTCTCCAATATGCCGTGTCTTTCTCCTTTGCTTCATCTCTTCCAAACACTGAAAAGCATCACGGTGTTTGTACAGAAAACAGTATCACACCCAGACACTGGTTCAGTAGGACTGCTTCTACCATCCACTATCTGAGCTCTTCCTGTAAAATCCATTAATGCTGCCATATCACAAATTGGCCAATTTGATTTTTTTTCCCCATTATGCAGACGCTTCTCAAACAGCTGAAAAACTTGTGTTACATGGGACTCAGAGCAGCCCATAGTTGATGCTAACTTCTTATGGTGGAGACATGGAGCCTGCTCACCACTATCCCTAACGGGTCAGGTCCTTATGACAACTTCTCAAATATGGTGTATGAGCGACAATATACTTTTAATTCAAGTAATGAAAGTGTGGTAAACTCTGAGGAACCCTCATTGTATGGAAGGGAAAAGGATAACTGGTAAAAAATTTCAAATTCTGTTTTAAAGTCTGACTAAACATAAATAAGGAAAAACACACCAGAAGGGAGACACTGCACAATTTAAGAAATAGTGTATGTAAATACATAAACACTGTGTCACAGCTGAAACAGTCATTTAAAATACTCTTTCCAATTTTCAGAGGCCCTTCAAGGTTAGTAACTCGGACAAAATTGTGAAAGACCAAATACTAAATAACATGTTTGAAGGCCTTCTCTGTTTCCTTTTCTTCAGTGTCATAGAAATCTATCCAAAAAAAGAGAAGGTTTCAACCCCCAAAGCATGAAGAATGACAAAAAAATTTAAAAGTCCTAAACGTTTTCTCTCTTTCATACATCACATAATTTTACATTAAAAAATTGTAATACTTCATACCTCTACTTTGGATGCCAAAAACACACACGTGGGAGCCATTAATACTGGATCTATACTTTTTAGGGAATATCTGAAATGTTATAACAAAATTATAATATGTTGTTTCATACACGTAGAACGATTAATCTATTAAGACCACCACACTTCCTTTTGAAAAAGCAAAGCTTAAGTTAACTTTATTAGCATAAAAGCTTTACACCATCCAGAAAACAAAACTGGCACTGTTTTTAATACAGAACTGCATTTTAAAATGGCTACCAAAATGTGCCTAGCAAATGTTTTATTCTTGTACCATCATAGTAAACAGTCCTACCTGGCATAGAATCTCTTGAAGTAGACTGTAGCAGTGGCAATAACTTGTTGTCTTAATTTAAGATGTTCACCTAAAGCCTGGATAACTTAAAAAAAAAAAATGAACAAAAACTTGAGTTGAGTTTTTACAACAATCTGACACCAATAGCAAAGGACCTCAAAACATGACTAGTGCTGGGGATTATAAGAAGCAGCAGCACAGTCTTCTCCCTCAGTTCGGGTATGTTGTTCTGGTGAGACAACATGTTGCTGTCAACCTACAGACCTGCAGGTGAAGAAGCAGCACTGCATCCTGAAGCTTGTGGACACCTTCAAAAAGGGAAAGGCAACTTAACTTCACTGTGTACAAAGTGAGAATGACCTTAAGGAAGATGATAACACAAATCTCAGAGGGCATAGCTTAGGAAATCCATTTTAGAGCAAAAGAAATTCAAGCACTTGGAATATTTTAGTCTATGGCTTTTCAGTGCCACACAAAATGGATGGGCTTTTTCAAACAACTAAAGCTGCCAACACAAACACAGTCATTAAATTTGGCAGAGGCAGCAGGTGTTAAAAAAATGACATATTTAGTCTAGGGAGAGGGGGTGGGAGACCAGAGCATGCAGTCAGCTGCTCCATCACAGTGGTCCTCTGCCAGTTGGCCAAGAAACAACCCTGGTGTCATCTGTGCAGGTAGCTCCTGTTTGGCCTCCCAGGCAAAGGGAAGGTGCCAAGCAAATCAGATGCATGAAGCTGGGATTAAGAGCAGGGGCTGGATGCAGAGAACAGCACAGTGAAATACAAGGTTGTTGCTTGTTATCTCTCTCATATCTCTTCGCAGCCACTACGCTGAGCAAGGCTCAGCTGTGTCCAGACTCCATCTTCTTTTTTTCCTCCCTCACCAGAAACATCCAAAACAGTAATTTAAAATACGCTGAAGTATACCTTTAAAATATGTACACCAAGATCAAGACTGCAAGCCCCGATGGGAAAAGCAAACAACTCTGTTACCAGTCATTGCTCAATTCTCAGTCTCCACTTAAGCACACAAGTCCACATTTTCCTCCCCGTGCTCTTATCCCGTATCCCTTGGGAACAGAGTACACCCTACTCTCACTTTTCATGAGCATCACAGCATTTTAAAGCACACAAATATCAGGGACATCGTTGGCTAGAAAAGGGTTGAAGGAGAAAATCATGCTGAGCAGCACTGATGATTGGCAACTTCCCACTTCCCTCCCCAGGAAAGGCAACTCATCTGTCACCCAGTAGCATTACTCAAAGCAACATTAAGTCCCTGCATGTGTTATATCACTCTTTTCCTCAAGAGGAGAATGCCAAATTGACACTCACATGCCAGTGACAGTAGGACAAGCAATACTGCCAGAAAGGTTAGGCCTGGTATGCAGTGTCTGTACAAATATTAAAATGTTTATCAGCATATCTTGGGAGGTTTGGAAGGATTTTGCCCTTTGCTTTCACCATGGGGCTAAAAAGCTGTCCTACTACTAGGGCATCAGAAAAATTCAAATATTAAGCTAAACAGAATTCTCCAAATATGTTTCTCACTCCCTTGGGATTTTCAGGAATGGTTAGGCCATCTGCTGTCAGAGAAAAATCAAGTGTGGTTTAGGGAAAAAAATGGACAAAAGCCTAGAGAGATTTAATGAAATGGAAGCTTGTATATACTGGGAAAATGCCCAATACTTGCAATTTTTAAAAAAATATTGGATTACTTATTCCCTTATGTTTACAAAGTAAGTGTTTTTTTCAGAGAGATTTTTAAACTAAAATTATTTTAAACCTGAATATCTTAAGTAGCCTGTAACACAAACATTACAGCTCCTGCCCTAAACCAGAAAAGGAAATCAATTCATGCGCTTTGCAACCAAAAGCTCTATCAAGACTTGGTGCTCCAAAGAGAGGAACCAACATGAATTTCCTTTCTCAAACTTCTTTAGAAGAAGATAGTTTTCCTTCTCTATAGTACTAACACCCTGAGTAGCTGCACATGTCCATACAATCTGTTGGTGATATACTGAACTAGCTCTCCAACAAGGAGGCAGCAGGAAAGTGTTTCTCCAGGCAGTCTGGTTGCTTTACGGAACAACCATCTCCTACACACAGGCAGACACACGCTGACTGACAAGCCATGGCTGAGAGCTGTAACCCTATCCAGCTAATGCAGGGGGTGGGAGAGAAGAGAGGGAGTCTCTAAAAACCCCAGGCAGGGTCCCTATGCAGAGGCAGGTGATGATACAACACATACCAAGGGTCTGAACAGGGAAAGCTCTGCCCAAGCTCCCACCAGCACAGAGCAGCCCCTGACCATCCTCCCCCATGAAGGTGCCTCTTTGCTTCAGAAGGGGTAAAAACCCAGCACCACTCTCCTCCCTCTGCAGAGGGGAGCTGCTGGCAGAGCTGTCCTCCAGCTGCCACAGGTCACACACTCCACCTTCAGGGGAGGCAAGCAGTGCCAAGGAAAAGGAACCTGAGAACAACAAACTGAAAACACCTTGCCTACTTTATAGATCTTTGTTTACTCGAGAGAAATCCTTAAGTGGAAGATTTTTTAAAAAGCATACTTCAGAATTTGAATCAGTACTAGTGAAAATCAGCACAGAATATGTTTGGGGTTTTTTAAATATCAGTACCCTATTTTCACTTTTTGCACTATGAAACTATTGCACTTTGCTTTAACCTCAAGGAATTTCAGGAACTGACTGAATAGGTGAATCATGGCTAGCTCAATCTCCTAGTGTCATATAAGTGATAACACAGATGTATCCACATATATCAGATTTGCAGCATATGCCATTACTATAAAAATAGCTCAGCCAAGAGAGAAGCTGGGGTAAGTATCTTTCATAGATATCATTCCAGCACTGACGTCAGATCTTCCAGTGGCCTCAGGAAAGTCACTTAACTTCTATGTCTTAAGTCTGGACAGAGAGCTGAAAAATAAGCCTTCTGTACTTTAAAGGACTGCTGTGAAAAAGATTCAAAGAGCTATCTGCAAACAAATTACTACTTAGCAATATCTTTTGCTTAGAGAGTTTTTTATTTTTTTAAAGGCTGAACAATTCCACAGAAAATAGTTTAAGTGCCTGCGTAATCTGATGTGCTCCAGGGCGGCCATTCCTAGGGTGAAATGCTTTGCAGGACAACTTAAGTCTTGGATAACTCACAAACAAGCCCCAAACCCTTTGCAAGAGTAGGCTGCCTGCCAACAGCTCTCAGAATCTTGTGGATAATTTGAGAGCCACCCAGTGCTGGGCAATCAGTCACCAAGTGAGACACAGCCTGTGGTACAGGTTTCAAAGAAACCTAACTGAATACAAATAAAAAGTTTCCATGCTTTGCTGTTTAATAGGGCTGCACAATTGCTAAGATACTTACCACAGCCTAAGAAACACCCAAAAGTCCAGTCTGAGTATTCATGCTTAACACTGAGCCTTTCACATGCTAGCTCAGCAGCTTCCACTTGCTTCTCCTCTTTTTATGTTCTGTATAAGAACCTCTTGAAAATAAAAAAACGTACGATGTTTTGTCCCATCACAAGTTAAAATGTTATATACGCAGCTAATATGCCTGCAAGTTCTGTTAAAATTGTGTTAATATGACTAACAAATCACAGTGTTATTGATATTCCAGTTCTTTGCTAAAACAGGTTGTGGAAGTATATGTAATAGCACAACGAAAACATTACATTCTCTAAGCAGTTCAAGCTTGCCTTTAGACATGGCAGATACTATACAACTTTTACAGGAGAAATAACGATAAAACAGTTTTACCATTAGTAAAAAATATCTGTAGTTTCCAATACTCTTCTTCAGTCAGAAACTTCAAGTCTTTCTGGCGTTCCTTCAATAGATCTTGTTTATCCAAAATCCATTGTAAACTAAAGGAAGGGAAAATTATTTCAAGAGTGTCGTCTCGAGTGACTCCTGTGCAGACCCCAGACTGGAGGTGGGTGCTGGAGAGCTAGGGACCTTTAAGCAGGCCACACGCAGCCTTCTCAAGGGAGGGTTCGCGAGGGGTCTCCGAGTCAGACAGTTGCAGAAATCCCACTAAACTAAACCTCAGCCGCTAAACACCCCACAAAACAAACCCCCAGCCGCTAAACTGACCTGGCCGTGCCGCTCTCGGGCGCTGCCACTCACTCCCAAGGGTTTCCTTATCTTTAGGACTTGACGGGCGCCCGTCAGGCCCGGCCCGGGGGACACGCGGAACC
>NW_008617690.1:864-3347 GCF_000691845.1 Merops nubicus | reverse complement strand
GCTGCAGGTTGGGGTCCATTTACCCATGGCTCAGCAAGTCTGTGTGGGCCCAACACTCCTTCCTCTTCCTCCCCTTCATCCAAAGATCATTAAGTGAAACTCCAGAGGCATTAATCAGCCAGAGCAATAACCCCAGGAGGGAAGGGTGGGCACGGGGCAGCCGTGGGGGGCAGCAGGAGGGTGTTGGGGCACAGATTTGCTGAGCTGGCTGGGAACAAGGGCACATGCCTCTGCCACAGACACCTCTGGGACTCCCTGCTCTGGGTGCTGAGCACCCAATCCTCTCGTTCTGACCCCTGGGACCTCTTGTCACCCCTGCCCTGGAAGTGTGCCTCCCATAAACGTGGGAGATGGCACAGA
Organism: Merops nubicus; assembly: GCF_000691845.1. NCBI lineage: Eukaryota > Metazoa > Chordata > Aves > Coraciiformes > Meropidae > Merops > Merops nubicus. Next base: position 2,987 of record NW_008617690.1, on the reverse strand, counting down.
GGCCAGTGCCACGCTGTCCCTGTGCCCTCCTGAGGATGGGCACGGTGAGGCTGGGCGCAGGGCTCACTCCGGAGGGTCGTGCCCGTCGGCGCTGCCTCCCGCGCACCCCGAGTTTCTGGAGGAGTCATAAGCTATGCATGTAGTGTAGAAATAAAACATGTTCTGCAGAACAAATGATGTTAATTTGCTGAGAGGCTCTGAAGCTGAGTATTAGCGAAATGCCTTGAGGGAGAGAGCGGCAGCTGTGCTGGAATTAATGGCAACGTGCCGAATTAGCACCGCTATGCATCATAGTCAGAGGGAAAAATTACCAGAGAGAGGGGGGAAAACAACCCCCTCCGCCTGCCAGTCCAGGCCCTGGGGCACACGGAGCCGGCCGTGGTGGGTCCTGGTGCCCACGGGCTGCCCTCAGCCCAGCCTGGCACCGGCACACCACGGGGTGTGCTTGCTCTGAGCCCAACGGCCTCCTCGGTGGAGGTGTGTCCTTGGGAGTGCTCAGCATCCCTCTGGGATGTCTGGGGTTGCTCCGGCATGCTCAGCATCTCTCCAGGATGTCTGACATCCTTCCAGGGTGCTCAGCATCCCTCTGGATCAAACCATGGCACCCCACCCTGCTTCAGGGGAGCGTCTCCCTCAGGGGCTGCATCCCTGCTGCTCCCGCATTCCTTCCCCTCCTTTCCAGGGGGGCTGTTCAACTCCTTGTCTATTTATTTCTTCTCTTTATTCCTGGTGGTGGAGCACCTCAGGTCCATGGCTCCCCACGGATGACTAGCAGGGCAGTTGGCTCCTGCCTTGGCAGCATCCTCTGCTGCATCCATCTTCCTTCTGTGCCACTTCCCAGCCGGCTGCCCACCACGGCGTGCCACCACTCCTGGGAGCACACTGCAGCTCCTGCACTCCCTCTGCATAAACAGTTCCAGTAAAATCCACACCTCTGAGGAATATTTAACACCCACAGCCTTCTCTGCTGCCCAGCCAGGGATGGGGCTGGTTCGGCCAGTCCTGCCCTAGCTGCCAGGTCAGGACTGCAGAGACAGCTGTGGCCACAGTGCTGCTGAGTCCCCAAAGAAACTGGGCTTGGACCTCACACGGCTGAACCCAAGGCTGTGCAGGCACCAGCAAGCAGGTATCCTGGTGGAGACTGGGACTGGTGACATCCCAGGCTGGTTTTCCCATGAATCCTTCATCATCCCATGTGTCTGTCACAGCTCGTGGCTGCTCATTGCCAGCATAAAAATCTCCCAGCATAAAATATCTCCCAGCATAAAACATCTCCCTGTTTTTCTCATCACCTTCAGCCATTTCTCCTGCTTTTTCCTCTGCAGATCCCAGCCCTGTGGGTGCTGTGTTCACCAGGGGATGAAAACAAGCTGGACAGAGCCGGCCCTGCCTGGCCCTGGATGCCACCCGTGCCCCCCAGCCCTCTCGTGGGACAGTCCCTGGGGTGAGGGCTCCTGCCTGAACATGCCAAGGGACATGTGATGGGATGGATGTGGATGTGCCTCTGCTCTGATCCTTGTTGGGATGCACCAACAGCTGCCAGGCACCAAAACTGCTGGGACATGGTGAGGAGGATGGGAACCCCCCTGTGACTCCCCTGCAGCCGTCAGGTCCCAGCATCCCCAGGAGCGTGTCCAGGTGCAGGAGGAGGTTTTTCCACCTGGAACCTCATCCATCCAAACACCAGCACACGTGAAGCTTTGCCAGACACCCTCAGGCCCTGCCGGCTGCCTTGGGGGCCAGGGTTCAGACTGGGGAGAGAAACGTGCCACGCTCCAGAACGTGGGAGGACGGAGGCTGATGGTGGCATCACCCAGCAGGACCTGCATGGACCCACCGAGGGCTGTGCCAGGAGCTGCTCTGCTCACCCGGGGCACCCTCAGCCTGACCCCGCTGCCCAGTGTCCTGAAAATGCCCTGGGGTGGCTGCCCCATCCCCACGCCAGGCTGGGAGCTCAGGGTGCCCAGGGCTCAGCCCTCATCCCCAGGCTGGAAAATCCTGGAACCTGGTGGGTTTTGGTGCAGAAGAAGGATGCTGCGGGTGCCGTGGGTGCCGTGGGTGCCGTGGGTGCTGCAGGCACGGGTAGGGCGACGGGGGCTGCCGGTCACTGCCAGGTTACATCT
>NW_008617690.1:0-494 GCF_000691845.1 Merops nubicus | reverse complement strand
TGGCACCGTGGTGGCCGGACCACCCTGGTGGCCTGTGCCACTGGGAGCCAACTGGGGGCACTGGGGCCACAGCCCCTGAGAGCACAGGGTAGGTGGAGGGTGGCTGAGGTGGAGGTGCAAGCTCCAAAGTGCTGCCCGGCCCTCCTCTGCGTGGGGCCCTGGGGTGAAAGGTGTTGTTGTCACCCAAACCAGGGTGCCAAGGGCTGCCTCTGCCATCCTGGGGCTGTCCCTGCCACCCTTGGCAAAGCTGATGCGATGCCAGGCACTGGGATGCCCAGCAGCATCACCCCTCCTGCAAAGGGTGGCTGATCCATGCCACCCCCAGTGTGTCCCCTCCAAGCTCTGTCCTCACATCCCCTTGGCATTGTAGCATCACCCACCCCTAACATGATGCTGGATGCTCCCACGTGCCACAGGCCCTTTGCAGCAGGGTGGCTCATGGATGCCCACGGGGGCCACACACCCACACAGCACCCCTTGAGCAAGGGGGGCAG
>NW_008617689.1:692-5491 GCF_000691845.1 Merops nubicus | reverse complement strand
ATGGGCTGATAACATTCAGGGACTATCTCTCAGCCCTGCCCAGGGGCCTCCCAGTGCCCCCAGCCTAGAGAGGCCATCCCTACCCCCCACCAGCATGGGCGGACCTCCCTGGGGACCAGAGCAAAGTGCTGTTTTTGCAGACGGGCTGAGCTGGGCCGGGCTGGACAGGCCTTGTTTTCCCTGAGGCAAACCCAAGGAGGGGGACACCAGGTTGAGGGGCAGGAGAAGGACATCTTGCTTTTGGTGTTGGTGTCCTCAGGTTCCCTGTTCTAGGGGACGCAGTCATGCCCTGTGTGCCAGGACAGCCAGTGCCTGACATGCTGGGCACAGCGGGGCAGCATGTGCCAGCATATCTGCAGAGTTGGGAACCTGCTGTGGGCAGGGGACAGCCCCACATCACCAGCACCCAGTGAGGAGCAGGAGACCCAGGGGAAACAGGCTGCTCCCACATCCAAAGGTGACAGCCACACGTGGTCACATCAGGACAGCTGGAGGGGGATGGCAGGTGACTCTCATGGCTCCCCAGCTCCTGGGGAGCATGTTGTACCCAGCCCTGACCCATCCCAGGACCACAATCCCCCAGGCTGAGCTGGGTAGCCCAGGTTTGGCCAGCTCCTGGCTCCTGCAAAGGGCATGTGTCCATGGCAGGGCCACGTCTGTCACCACTGATGAGGCAGAGTGACGCAGGACACTCTCCCTGCCTGGCCAATGGATCCACTCCTTCCCACCAGAGTCAATCCCTCCACCAGTCACCACTCGTGGCTGCCCATCCCCGCAGGGGTGATGAAATGGAGGCTGCTGGAGCAGCCCGTGTCCCCAGAGACACCCTGCATGGCACAGGTTTGGGACATGGGGATGGGGAGCAGGCAGAGGTGCCTGGAGACTGCAGAGCGACCACTCAGTCCACGAGGGACTGGATGCTCTCTTGAGTGGCAGGGAGAAGCAAGGACACGGTGCTGCAGGGTCAGGCTGAAGGCCAGGGTGCGAGGGGCTGGAGCACACCCCTGGTGACTTCTGGTGAAGGCTCAGACTGAGGGATAAGCTTCCAGAGCAGGAGCTGGGGAGCACCCAGCAGGTCATGGGAGGCACTGAGGCCACCTGGATTTCACAGTGCCTGGGAAGCAGCAGGCAGGGGAAGGCAGGGGGTTTCCCAGGAGGTGAGTTCTTGCTGGGATTCCCAGCCGGAGCAACGTGAAGACAAAATAAAACCTGCACGAGCACCCCACACTGCTGCTGACCCGGCTTTATTGTGTGACACACAACCCTGCAAGAAACCCTCCGGCACAGCCCCATGGCTGCATCCCACCACCTCCCACCTGGGACGGTGGAGCCAGTCCCTCTCTGCTCCTGGGGACACGTCCCCACTTCGCCCTTATCACAGGCACCCGAGTGCTGGGGATGGACACCACTGACTTAAAAAAAAAAAAAAACACCAAAAAAAGCATCAAGGTAAAAATAACCGAGAGTAGAAATGCTCTGCCTGGAGCAGGCTCAAGTCCTGAGCCCTCCTCCCAGCCGGAGTTAAAATCCAAACAAGAAATAAAACAGCATTGGTTTTAAAACTCAAACCCCCAGAATCCCTCGTGGGTCCCCTCAGTCCCTGGTGGGCGAGCCCGTGTCAGCAGAGGGCAGCTCACTTCCCCACGCTCGGCCTCTTGAGCAGGGCGCTGTACTTGAGCGGGACGCCGTCCGACGTCAGCACCACCTCCACCAGCGTGAAAATGGTGATCACCTTAGTGAGGAGGCAAGACGGAGAGATGAGTTTTCCAAGGGGCTTGGCATCACACTGGGATTTGTTCAGAGCCGTGCCAGCTTTGCTGCAGCACCCATCAGCAGCCAGGAGTGGGGCAGGATGGCTTCAGATAGCTCTGTGGGGTCCAGGGTGCTCCAGGGGCTGGATGCAGCAGCATCAAGGGCAACACTACTAGGCTGCAGAGCCAGCCAGGGAACCCAAACCAACCTAGATAGACCTCCCAAAACATCCTCACTCTTTCCAGCCTGATCAGGCCCCGGTTTTGATCTCCGTAGAGTCTGTGAAGGAGCATGGGTGACTGTGCCCCCAGCTTTGGGTCCCAACTTCCCCTAAAGCCCACCCACGTCTCCCTTCTCCAGCCAGGAATGCACACCAGCCCTTAATGAAGCAACCTGGTCAAGTGCCAATGGTGGGCTGCAGCAAGCAGGGTTTTCCACATGATGCTGAGGATCTTCTCAGCATCCCACAAGGGGGGAGTGGTCTCATTCCCATGCCCCCACAATTAGAGGAGACCTGGGAAGGCAGCCTGGCAGAGGAGGGAGACACAGGGGAATAAAGACCCCACAAAACCAACCCCTCCTGCTCAGGACCGCGCCGCTGCCTGCTGCCACCTCTGACTCCAGCTCTTTGTGCACTTGGGTGGATTAGAAGCACCAGCCAGGTCTGTGCACGAGGCAGTTAATGGGATGGCTGGGACACTGGGAAGGGGCAGCCCCAGGGCCATGGCCAGGCCTTTGGGGACCTCTCTTGCTGGAGTGTGTCCCCAAGCCTGGGTCTGCTGTGGGGCCATCTGTGAGGTTGGCCCGCAGGACGAGCTGGCAGAGAGCCACCAGCGTAACCTTGTCAGACCCTTCCCAGCTCATCCAGTGCGGCTGCTCCAGATTAATCAAAGCAGGAAAATCTCATTGAGACTTAAATGTATCGAAGTGGCTGAGGAGGAGCAAACTGCTGTGAAATCCTTTTGCAGATGGTTGCCCAGATAGCTGCTGGCTACCAAGCACCAGCCCCCTGCCCGCCCCAGCTAGCAGGAGCGTGTGTGGGGGTGGCCACAGAGCACATCTGGGGAGCCAAATGGGGATTACCAGGGCTCTCCCTTGCAATCCTGCCTCATCCCTTTGCTGAGCTGCCCGGGAACAGCATGATTTCAGAGGACAGCTCTGAGCCTGCTCCCACGGTAGGGCCCCAGTGTTTTCTTAGGAGGTGTGGAGGGTTCACAGAGGAGTTTCCTCTACTGCTAAGTGTTTGCTTAACCAAAATGGGCCCTGCTCATGCTGGGGCATCATTTTTCACATGGGTCCCTGCTAGGATGTAAGCGATACCTGCTTCTGTAGGAAAGGAGGAACTGAGGCCACTGTGGGCCATGTCCTGGGGACTTCTCTGAGCCCAGCTGAGAAAGGAAAGTGGAGCTCCAAGGGGAGGGAGGCCTGCTGAAATGACTGCAGAGGCTGGGGACCTTGCCTGGCTCTGACCACAACATCTCTCCTGGGAAGGAAAGGACTCCCCAGGACATGTGTTGTATCAGCTGTGAGAGTCAGCCTGGCCCTGTACCAGGAGTCTTTTTCATCCAGCCCTAGGTGGGCAAGGATGGGTTTTTCTGGGCTTGGTTGGAAATGGGGTTCAGGAGCAGAGCCCCCAAAGCAGTGCATGGAGGGGTTGGGATTCAGACCTCCCGTCCTCGGCCAGGCAGGAGGCAGGGATCACAGCAGTCAGCACAGCTGTGATCTCACAGTGATGCTAGACAAAAGTTGGCAAAGGAGCACCACTTAATCAAGCCAGACAAATGTGATTGCTCCCTTTGATTGAGTTACCAAGTTAATAGATGACAGGGATACAAGAGAGAGATTTCTAGATGCTGTTAAACCATTTGACACTGCATCTCAAGAAGTTTCGCTTAAAAAATTCCTCCTAATTTAGTCTCAACCCTGTCACAGGGATGGAAACCTGAAGGAAGAGCCATGCCAGTGAGGGGCCAAGGAATGCCAGGGTGGAGGAAGGGTCTGGACAGGCACTGCCTTAGGCCTGATCTTACTTAGCATCTTAGTTGGTGATCTGGGAGAAGGAAGTAAACAGCCTGTTAAAGCAATTCCTGGAGGAAACTGAACTGGGAGGCAGGGAACACAGCAGGCAGGGCAGAGTCTGAAGGCCATGGTGGGGTCAGGTCCAGGGCAACAGGATGGAGCAGGGCTAGATGGCAGAGGAGGTTGAGGCCGAGGTGGGGCTCACTGGGGAGGAGACACGGAAGGACAGCAGGACCTGACAGCCTACGAGGCAGTCCTGTCTCCTGGACCTGTGCCTGAGCAGATCATGGGATGCACGTGCTGCACACAGCCTCCACACCAGCCCCATGGTGCTGTGAGCCTGTCCCGTGCTAGGGGGGCTTACCTGGGGCACAGATTCTTGCTCCAGCTCCTCTGGCTCCCACATGAGCGTCAGCTCCGGCTTCTTCCCCACCTTTCGGAAGTTGAAGCCCAGCAAGGGCAGTGCCTGCAGCCAGGGAGAGCGTTTCATAACAGCCCGTGGCCCTGACACGACCCCTCTCAGCTCTCCCCCTCCCCTCTGCCAGCTGATGAGGACACTTCTGCCCAGCACACTGCCTCTGCAGCTCTTCAACAACAGGGATGCAGCAGCCTGTGAGTCTGAGCCTGGCTCATAAATCAGGGGCTGCTGTGATACACAAACAGGCCGTATATCACACTATATGTCCTGTTTAAAGATGTCATTGCCAGACATATAACCAGGTTATTAAGAGAAGATGCTGTCACTAACTGCAGGTGCTGGCCCACAGTGGTGCTGTCACAGCCCCAGATACACAGTCTGATTAAATGAAATGAAAACCAGCCCAGCTCCCTTCTCCTCCAGCTCTGTGTTGATCCCTGTCCCCCTGAGTCTGCCTGTATTTCCCTTTACCTGCGCTACATCACCCCTAGCAGGCAGCAGGGAGAAGTTGGTCCTCAGGTGGTGGGCTGCTCCAGACACCCCCGCTCCAGCCCCTTATGCCTAACTAGGGCCAAAGGATGGAGGAGAAACACCACAAAGGCTCCCTCCC
>NW_008617689.1:0-372 GCF_000691845.1 Merops nubicus | reverse complement strand
AGTGCACCCCCTCACCGTCTGCCTTCCCTAAGGCCAGCTGGGCAGCCACACAGCCTTCTGCCTGGTGGCACCTAAGCAGAACCTGTGTGGGGAAATCCAGAGATGCCTCAAGGAAAGATAGTCTTGGCTCTTACCCTGACGAAGATGGAGAAGAAAAGGTCAGCGCTGAGCTCCTGCACCCTCTTGGAAGCCATCTTCCGGTCATTGCAATGATCTGCCTGTTTCTGGATGGCCTCCTTCTCCATCTTGATGGGGGGGCCGGCACCTGGGTGGGGGACAAACGACAACGATGCGCCCACGCTCCTTCCCGTTCCGGAGCCGTGCCGTGGCACCCCGGACCCAGAGGCCCATCCCATTATTTGAGGGCACCCG
>NW_008617688.1:3888-5002 GCF_000691845.1 Merops nubicus | reverse complement strand
TTGGACTCAATGATCTTAAAGCTCTCTCCCATGATTCTGTGATTGCTCAGGACCCCTCTGCACCTTAGGGATGCAAAGAGCTGCCCAGCAAACACGCCGTGAGGTGCCTTTGTTCAGCCTGGCCTGCAGTGTGGTTATTTTAGGGCTGACTCGTGGTGTCTGTGCCCTTCTCACCCATGCTGTTGAGGTGCAGATGGAGCCACAGGCGCCTCTCCCTGCCGAGGAGAGGGAGCCAGGGAGCAGGATGAGTCCCAGGGAGGCTCCCTGCTCTGGCACAGCCTCGCTGGGTCACTTGGGGCAGGGGACCCCAAGTCCCAGGCTGTGCTCTTTGCCTTAAAGGACTAAACCTGCACATGCTGACCAGCTGAGTCACTCACCAGGGTGGCTGGTGGGTTCTGAGATGGGGTTGGTCCCAGATGGGTGGGGAAGGTTGGCATCACCCCAAACACTGGTGGCAATGGGCGCTGCTGAGCCTGATGGTTTATAACTCTGGACCACTGGGAATCTGGAAGTGTTCCTGTTGTTTAGTCACCCATTTTCAGTGTCTTCCACTCTTGCTGGTTTTTGTGTAGGAAGCCCATGTTGGAAGCACCTTTCCAGGTCCTCTCCTGTGCACCCCAGGGGATGTGGCTGTGCCCGAGAGGCTCTCTGGCTCCAGGAGATCCCTCCTGGCTCTGGGGACATCCCATCTGCCAGGCAAGAGCTGTCCCTGCAGCCCTGACCCCTCTGCTCCACCTGACCCGGGCACAGCAGCAGGCCCTGTAGTCAGGCAATGAGCTTTCCTTGGAGTTTCAGCAGCACTGCTGGGTGGAATTCCAGAGTTTTCCCAGTCTCAGGCACAAGCCATTGCTCACTGACTGCTCCTGGTTCTCTTAAATACCCAGCCACGTGGCACCACCATAGCTCTGCTCTTCCAGCCCAGGCACCCTCAGGCCCTGGTCCTCAGATTCCCAAGTCCTCTCTTGTCCTGATGAAGCCAATCACTTCCCTCACTGATGTAACTCTGCACTGGGGAGGCTGCACCTCACTCCCAGAAGGACCTTGAGGGGCTGGAGCGTGGCCAGAGAAGGGCAACGGAGCTGCTGGGGAAGGGTCTAGAGCCCAAGTGTGGGGA
>NW_008617688.1:3266-3645 GCF_000691845.1 Merops nubicus | reverse complement strand
AGGAGGCCCCGCCCCTGGGGGGGTTTCCAAGCTGTGGAGATGTGGGGTGAGGGACACGGGGCAGTGGGGACCTGGCCGTGCCATCCAGTTGAACTCAATGATCTTCAAGTTCTTTTCCAATCAATCCTATGATTCTCTGACTGCCAGTGGCATAACCCAGGACACAGAAGCCCACAAAGAAGTCCCTCAACCCCCTCCTGAGGCATTGCAGGGCTCGGCCAGGACATCCCAGGTGAGATGCAGCCTCTGGGTCGGTGCCAGGAGGGAGCTGCTGGTTACTTATTATTCTTCTTATTAATACACAGCTTTACTGGGGCTGTTTTCCAGGTTGGGCTGGAAGTGGCAGCAGTGACAGGGCACGGTCGTTAGACTGGTTGTA
>NW_008617688.1:2792-3236 GCF_000691845.1 Merops nubicus | reverse complement strand
GTCGCTCCCCACAGCACCCCCAAATTCGGCTCCTTGCCGGGGGTCCCGTCATCCCCTGCCGAGCAGGAGTGTGGGGATGCCTCTTGGGGGGCTGCTTCTCCCCATTTATTTCCAGCTTCATGGCAGGTTCCCAACCCTGCAGCCCCAGCTGGGGCTTTCCTAAATCCCAGTGTGGAAACGGAGGGCTGGGGAAGGGATGGGCCAGTCCAGACCAGCACGTGGGGGCTGGAAAGTGGGGGCAGAGGGAGCCCACCACGGAGCACAGCCAGGGCAGGGTCATTTGATCAGGATTTAGGCTGCCCCAAGCTCCCCCCACTTTTTTCTTCTCCTGTGTTGGTTGCTGGCTAAGTGCAGAACTTCCCCTTGCCCACCCCCAGCTGCTGGTGACAGCTCCTCGTGGCAGGGTGAGAGCACCCAGGGTGACACTGTCCCCCAGCCCAGGAG
>NW_008617688.1:515-2736 GCF_000691845.1 Merops nubicus | reverse complement strand
CACACCGACAGGAGAAGGGGCAGCTCGGGGGCTGTAGGACCTGGGAGATGGAGCCAAAAGCTGAGTGACCTCCCCAGCCCCAGAGGTGTTGTACTTCTGGTGCTGACTTGCTGTAGAAAATAACTCTCTGTACTAATCCATCTGCAGTCTGGTGGCTCTGGTGACTTGGCTCATGGGCTTTGGTTCCTCCAGGACAGCCCAGCTGGCTGCAGGCTGCAGAGTGGCCTCTCACCCTGCCTCGCTGCTGGGAAGGTTTGGAGGAGTCCTGGGATGTGGCTGCAGTGGATTTTAACCTCTGTGTGGAGCATCTTCCTTTGAGCAGAAAAAAAAAACAGGGGAAAAGTGCCAGCGAGCAATTCCTGCCACTAACTCAGGGTAATAGGAGTCCCTGGCATCTCTACAAGTACCAGAGCATCAAACGTCCCTCTGAAAGGTCCTTTTGTTGCCTGCTGATGGCTCCTGGTGGGGCTCCTCTTCCCTTCTGGGTGCTCCTGTACAAGCAAAGCCTTTATCTCTCCTGCTGGTCTGGATAAAGGCCCCAGAGAGGCACCAGCCCCCCCAGGACTGGGCAGGATTGAAGCTGCCCATGGATAAACACCCAGGCCAGGAAGGCTGCTGCAGCTAGGCAGGCAAAGGAGCCCAGGACAAGCATGTGAGTGCATTAAAGTGCAGGGCAGAGAAGGCAGGTGAAGGTCCAGGCTCTGCAAACCTGAGTCAGCAACATGGGGAGAGGAGGAAGGAACCTGCTCCCGAGGGGAGAGCTGAGCCCAGGCAGAGCTGGCACGGCTGGAGCCACCCTGGCACTGAAAGCTGCAGCCCCCCCAGCCCCCCCAGCCCTGCTGCCAGGGACAAGGTGCCTTCTGGCTGCTGCTTGGCCCCGCCGAGCAGGAACCTGAGGAGCTGCTTTATCAATGTCCTCTCTGTGTGGCAGCCTCCAGGGCCCCTCTGCGGAGAGGATGACCTTGCCCTGGCTGGGGCTGGGCTCTCCCCGTGCAGGATCAGTGCCAGTGGCTGTGTAAAGTGCATTTTCCCTCTGCTTCCTCGCAGAGAAAACAATTCCCTGTGACTGCTGGAGCTGCTGGAGCTGCTGGAGACAAGAGGGTTGGGCTTGGTCCTGAAAGGTGCTGCGGGGAGGGGAAGGAGCAGGGGGGATTTGCCTGAAAAGGCAAAACAATCCCTACAAGGGAGGGGGAAAACGCTCTATATGCAGATATATTTGATAAATTAATTTCTTGTTTCATAGCACAGCTCTCCACATTGGCCTTTGAGTGGAGAGGTGTCGTGAGCAGGGAAGGGCAGAGCTGTCGTGCACCAGGAAGAGGAGCTGGGGCAGGTGAGTCAGTGGAAAATACCATCGGCTCCCCGTGGGATTGTGCTGGTGGGGAAAGATGCTGGGAAATTGGGGGGATTTTCACCCCACACCCTGAGCCCTGGTGCCCACGAGCGAGGCAGGGTTGCAGCACACTGCCTCACACGTGGGGATGTGACAGCTTGTGGTGGCTTTTGCCATCACAAGGACTCACAGGGTCCTTTAAAGGACTTTATGGGACAGGAAAAATTGCAGTGGCTGGTCCAGCAAACGTAGCAGTGCTGTATTTTCACCCGTGGTTGGGAAAAATCCACCCTGGGTGTCATCTCCAACAGAATTTAAGTCCTCAGTGGGCTTTGGAATTGCAGGTGGGTGTCAGAAACACCTGGAAAAACACATCCTGGTCGCTGCTGGGACAGCAGCTGGGGAGAGGTGCCACTGGACACGGGGTTAGTTGTGATGGGGTTTGTGCTGATGCCCAGCCCCCAGCTGCCCCAGCGTGTCAGTGCTCAGGGAGCACGCTCCCAAATCTGTAATTATCAGCTGCATTTCACACAGAAAGGTGGTTTAGCTACACCACAGAGACGTGCAGAGGTCCCTCCCTTGCCTCCACACCCCGGGGCAGCCCAGGACCCCCGTGCAGAACCACGGCTGTCAGTTGTGAGGTCCTGGCAGAGCTGGTGGCGAGTCTGGGAGTCTGGAAGCCACGGGACCATCTGGCTAGGAGGCTGAGGCAGGCAGCCAGCAGCCAGGGTGAGGGCTGTGCCCAGAACAGCTCTTCCCAGAGCACGGGGAGTGGACTGGGAGTGTTTACAGAGGGCAGCAGCCCAAGCAAAGTGCTTTCCAGGCTCCCTGCGAACACCCCCCTGGCTTCCTGGGGAAGTTGGCTCTGCCCCGGCGTGACAAGCCTTG
>NW_008617688.1:0-490 GCF_000691845.1 Merops nubicus | reverse complement strand
TCCCAAAATCGGGCCTCCGCCAGCCGGTGCTTGGCGCTGCCTGCGTGAGGAAAGGCTCCGTGCACGGGAACAAGGCAGTTTTGTAACACAGCCCCCCCTCACACGCTGGTTTTTAAGCTGGAAGTAGGGGCTGTGATGCTCAGAGCACTGCGTGGCCCCTGCTTGGAGGGGGTGACACAACCTGCAGCCCCCCCTGTGACCCACACCAGGGACGAGGCGTGGGAAAAGGTGTGATTTTTATCCCTTGGGGGATGGACTGGAGGAATTCCAGGCAGGAGGTGCTGCAGGAGCAGCCTGTGGGGTGCAGGGACCCCCGGGAAGCAGGAGGGCTGGAGCCCAACCCCTGCACGCCCGGCTGCACATCTCATGTGGGAAAAGAAACCGAGTTTGTTCGGCTGCCACCACAGCCCATCCCTTTCCTGGCTGAGCTCTCTGCTGCTGGACGGCCGGACCTCCCGCGGAAGGAGCACTAAAATCGGCCTCCGAAGTG
>NW_008617687.1:0-204 GCF_000691845.1 Merops nubicus | reverse complement strand
CCCTAGAGCCCCACATACCCCCCTCCTATGGCCCCACAGACACATCCCCCCGTTAAACCCAGCACTGTGGATGCAGAGGGTCCCTCCTGCTCACCCCTGGCCTCCTCCACACCCCAGATCATTTGCTGAGGGAGATTTGTGTGCAGGATGGAGCAGTTAAGTTGAGCTCCAAAAAAAAAAAATCACTGCAGGCATGAATGGGAA
>NW_008617686.1:5035-7748 GCF_000691845.1 Merops nubicus | reverse complement strand
CAGGCAGGAGAGGGGCAGGGTGGGAAGCACTCGCAGCTCCTCGGTGCACTGTGCCACACCCCTGCAGCCCCCCTCCCTAGGGGCTCCCACTCAGCACCCACAGTCAATGCCAGCATCCCACAAGCACCCCAAAAGGAGGGGACTGTGTTGGGATGGAATCCCCAGTAGCCAGAGCTGGTGGCAGCTCCAGGAGGATAATGTGCCCAGCCCTCAAGTGGGATTTTGAGCATCTCAGCTGCCACGATGGAGCGACTGAGGAAGCCTCTGGATGTGTCTCTGAGCATCGGGGTGGTGGGCACAGCTCTTTGGCATGGGAAAACCCACCTGGCTGTGGCTGCCAAGGGAGCGCTGTGCCCCCGGCGGTCCTGAGTCTCTGCCAAGTATTCTAGGGGAGCTGGGGGTTGGGAGCAGAGTCTGCCCCCACCTCTGAACCCTCTTGGCTCCCTCACCCTGAACAATAACCACCAGTGGCCTCAGAGGGACCCTGCACCCAGGACCCCCCCAGATCCTCCCTCTGTGTCCCAGGGGATGTGGGGTCTCTCCGAGCCCACCAGCTTTTGCTTTTCCACTGGTTGCTCTCACTTTTGTAGATTTTATTTTCTGTAGACATCCCTTATGGGATCTCAGGGAAGATTGCTGCACTCAGCAGGACAACCCCTCCTCCTCCTCCTTCCTAGGTGTAATTTTGGGACCTGTCTGGCCTGAAAAATCTGTTTTTTCCCCCACGGGGCTAGCGTGGGGAGGAGCTGAGATAGAAGCACCCAAGCCAGTTCTCACCAGTGGTGGGTAAAAGGCTGATGTTTCCCTGGAGCAGATCTCTCCTAATCCCTATTTTCAGCCTAGTTCCATCATGCTGCTTCACCTTTGCCCTTGCAGCAAGACTGTTGTTCAGCATCCCCCCCCTGCCCCCTGGTAACTTCTGCCCTCATTGCTCTCCACGTGTCCCTGCAGGGCTGGTGGGATGGAGGTTGCTCACCCGGTCAGATGATGGATGCCTCTCACGCCGGTGGAGATGGGCTTTGTGGCTGTGTTGCCACAGCTGATCCCTGCAGCCACTTCTGCTTTCGGGCAGGAGGGGCTGTACCCGTCGGGCACCCATCCCGGGCTCAGCACCAGCTCCAGCTTTGTGTCTGGTGTCACAGGGAGAGGGATTTTCCAAAAGCTCTTGCTCTCCATTGTGTCCTTGCGTGAGCTTTGCCCTGGTACAGACGAGGTGGAGAGGCCTCATTGCTCAGCAGCAGCTCTTGCAACCACAGCTACAATCCTGTCCTGAATACTCGAGCAAGTCAGCAATTCTGAGGAACAAAGCGTGCGTTTTGTGCCCTGTGACTATGAGGAAGATCTCGCAGCTAGGGAACGAGGAAACACAGGCTGGGAACAGCCACGGCCAGAGGAGAGGCTTGAGTGGCCACGGGGAGGATGGGCTGTGCCCTGTGGCAAGGCTGGCTGGGCAGGGAGGGTGAGGGGGGGAAGCAAAAGGCATCTGAGTGACTAAACTGCTCCCTACGGCTGTTTGGCCACCTCTGCTCCCCAGGGGACTCAATATTTGCTGGAGCAACATCTCCTGAGCATCTGCTGTGTGTGCAGAGGAGGATTGGGGAGGACCACTCAAAACCCACCGAGAAGCTGTGGGAAGCTCTGGGACCCCAAGAGCACATGGCACCAAAGTTGTCCTGGTCGAGTCCAGGCTGGGCTACCTCTCACTGCTGACCAGTCTGGGGACACTGGGTGGTCCCTTGTGCTGGGGAAGCTGGATGCTCCCCCCACTGCCTCTGGCTGCGGTGATGGGCTGGTGCCCAGCAGCACCCTGGCGTGCTAAGAGTTAAGCTGAAGGGGGAGAGGAGACCTTTGTCCAGCTGCCCAGCACCTTATCTGCACCGCTGAGGTGAAGTCAATACAGGAACTGGCTGCAGAAGCCAAACGCTGGTCAGTGGCCAGGCAATGCTTCAGAGGGAGGCAGAGATTTCCTTCCAGTGCAGATGACAAGGCTCAGACACAAAGTTTGCAGCCAGAGCTGAATTTTCCAGCGCTCTCAGACCCAATCCTGAAGTCAGCTCTGGTCAGGGAACGATGCAGCAGAGATGAAGCCTGGCCCCACTCCTGAGTTTTTTTGATCCTGGGGTTTTGTGGCACAGAAAGAGCCCCGGGGTCTCTCCAGTCTTCTTGTTACCTTCTTGTTTTCCTGGTGAGCTTGCTGCTCCCCAGCCCCTGCCCCTCCCCTTGGCAGGGAGCCTGGGGATGCCCACAGCCAACTCTGGGGACTTTCTGCTCTGACTGAGCAAAGTATCCTGTTCTGCCCATGGGAAATCCCAGCTAAGGGCTATGCAGGCTGACCTTTCAGATCCAGCACCACCAGGGCTCCCTCCAGAGTAGGGGAACTCTGAATGCCAGGCATGTGCCCCTGGCAGTGCCACAGATCATGGAAGCTTTTAGCTTGCAGGGGAGGATGGCAAGGTCCAGGGAAGGAGGGGTCCAAAGAAGGGCAATGAAGCTGGTGAAGGGTCTAGGAAACAAATCTTACAAGAAGCAGCTGAGGGAGCTGGGGGTGCTGAGCCTGGAGCAAAGGAGGCTCAGGGGAGACCTTCTGGCTCTGCACAGCTCCTGACAGGAGCCTGGAGCCAAGTGGGGGTCGGGCTCTGCTCCCAAGGAACAAGGGACAGGACAAGAGGAAAGGGCCCCAAGTTGCCCCAGGGGAGGTTTAGGGTGTCCCTGA
>NW_008617686.1:689-4917 GCF_000691845.1 Merops nubicus | reverse complement strand
TGGGGACCGGGCAGGGCTGGGGGAAGGGTTGGACTCATGAGCTTAAAGATCCCTTCCAGCAAACTGATTCTATTTAATGCTGCAGTGGAACCCATCCGAGGTCTGCAGCATTGCTGCTGTGCTGATCACAGAATCATAGCACACTTTGGGTTGGAAGGGGCCTCTAATCCACACGAGCATGGCAGGTTTTCTTCTATTAAAGCCTTTATTGACCTGTATTTAAAAATAAAAAGAAAATCTGCAAAGATCAGAGAGCTGCTCAAGACATTTTCATACTCATTGAGAAATGGCTTCCTGGCGTGGACTGAACTTCTGCTGGGCTCTTCAGCCGTGGCCCCTGGGTGTCTTCATCACCTCCAGGGACACTGATGCAGTGGTGGGATCTCCTGCCCTGCCCGAGGGCAGCAGCCCCGTGGCTCCATTCCCCTCCCGTCCCCCGGGATGCCACAGCCCTAGGGGACAGCAGGAGCCAACCCCACTCTGTTATTCCCACGATCAAAGACAGCGTAAAACCGGCGGATGAAAACATCACCCAAAATCCAGAGGGGTCCGCCGGGAGGGGGGATGTCCAGCCCCTGGAAGCCACTGGTGCAGAAGGCCATGCCATCGACGTACTCCTGGGGAAGGAGAATTCCAAGCTGGGGACAAACCTGGGAGCCTCGTGCACGTGGAAAGACACAGGAGTGGTGGCTGCGGGCCCTGTGCACGAGGCTTTGGGGCTCGTCACCCGCTGGGACACGTGGCTCGGCTCCCGGGGTGGCTCTGGGCCACCTTTGCCTCTGGAGGCACTGGGAATCGGGGTGGAGGTGTGGGTGGAGCTGCAGCCGTACCGTGAGGGTGTAGGCCTGGGCACTGAGGGTGTAGGGGAGCCCGTTGATGGTGAAGGTCACGTCGGGCATCGCGCTGAGATTGCTGCAGTCCACAGCGTACTGTGAAAGGGCCGGCTGGCTGAGCGGTGCTGCTCCACGGGAGGTCCCCCCTGGCAGGGTGAGGGTCCCAGGGCTTGTTCCCCTGATCCCCCCCGCCCTCTCTCTCACCTCTCCGTCCACAGGCGTGGCACCAATGTAGCTCTGCATTTCTTTTGCATCCTTGGTGGGACCTGTGATGAGCGATGTGCCGGTGTCCACGATGGCCTGGCAGCCGTCAGCACAGAACACGACTGTCCCCCCCACCTGGATGCTGGAGGAGGAGGAGAAAGAGAAGGACCAGGAGGGACTCCTCCTGCTCCCCTGCCCCAGCCCAACCCTTCGCTCCCTGCCCAGCACCACTCACTTGTCCAGCTGGATCTGCCAGTACCCTTGCTGGGTGACTGGCACCCAGTTCAGGGTCCCTGTGAAGCGAGAGGGGTCAAAGCCACCAAAGATCAGCTCTCCTCCCATGGAGGATTCGGGGTTCCTGGAGGGAGGAGGAGATGTGAGGGATTTCCTCTCTTTTACTTTGCACGTTTCATTTCAAACAGGTGGGTTGTACCCACTTGCTTCCCACAAATGCTTAGGGAGGGTCATTCCCTTAATTCCTGTATGAATGAGCTCTGTGATGCTCAGCATGGCACCAAAAAACCTCTTTACTAGCCCAGTAAAACATCCTTATTTTAGCAGCCCCCCCTGAAAGCAATGCCTGAGTCTAAGAACAGCCCGGAGCAAAGCCGTGTCCGTACGAGCTCATGTAGATGGAGAACATGGGCAGCTCCACCAGATTTTGTGCCATCATGTTGTCAAAGACAGGGGTGACCCCATCCACGGCCAGCGAGGGGTAAGCCAGCCCCAGGATCCCATCGAACTCGGCATCCACAAAGGCTTTTCCTGGCTCACTGATGCTCTCTGCAAACTGCTGGTTGCTCACAGTGAGGCCCTCGACCTGCAGGGAGGAGGAGACCCGATGCCCAGGCTGTAGGCAAGTCCCAGGCACGTTGTCCAGAGCTGGAGAAAGCAAAGGTGACTCACGACTACTTGGTCAGATCCAATGATCCCTGTCAGACTGCCAGTCCCATACTGGATGGAGAAGGGGGTTCCTACCACCTGGTAGGTGCTGGACTGCGAGGGCTGGAACCTGGCGTGCTGAGCTGGGGAGGGAGATGGGAGCTGTCAGTAGGAATGGTCTTTATCTGCTCAGCCACGGATGCCAGGAGACCCCACCACGGCCTCAGAGCAAACCCCTGGGGCAGCATGGCAGGGGGGATAAAACTTCCCTCCTTTCAACCTGCCTGGAAGGGGTGAGGGTTGCCAAAGGAAGGGTTTGCAGGGAGGGGTTAACTCATGCAGTGTATTGAAAAGAGCTGGAGATGGTCTCTGCTGCTCCTGCTCTGCAGCCCCACCGGCTGCTCCCAGATCCAGCCGTTTTCCCCAGCCCACCCTGGGCTCTGCTGGAAGCACCCGAGGCACCCAGAGCTGTGCTCACCAGGGTGGCTGTCACTGGCAGCCCCAACAAGCCCTGTGCCTGTCACCCCCGGGCAGGCAGCCCAGAGCTGTGCCATGCTCTCTGTGCCTGCCTTGTTCTGCCACCCAGCCCTGGCTGACAAGCTATATTATGTGCTATCATCTTTGCCTGTTTGTTTAAAGGCTCTCCCATAAGAATGGCCTAAAGAGCACGCCTGATATCTCCCATGGGGTGCTGGTGCTGGGTGCTGGTGGTGTGATCACTGCCTGTGCCTGAGCAAACAAACGCCCCGGGGCTCCCCAGGCTCACCCCCCGGGGCTCTGGTAGCCACGTGTGCCGTGCAGGGCTCAGCTGGGAGGGGACATCCCCCCAAGGACCCCGAGCTGTGTGTGCTGGGGCCACCCTGGAGGGTCAGCTGGGGTCCCATCGCCCATGGTTAGCAGGGGAGCCCCTACTCACTGCAGGCTTTGCTGACACAGTAGACGGAGGGCACCCAGAGGTTGGAGGAGCCCGTGTCGAATATCACGGTGAAGTTCTGGGGCGGGGTCCCGATGGAGATCTGCCCAAAATATTCCATCTGGCAAAGAGCAGAGCTGTTAGACATCAGCCTGCCCAGAAGTTCTGGCAGAGCACTGATGGGGGCCCTGGAACTCAGGAAGGGTTTGATTTGTCACAGCCGTGCCATGCCAGGTGAAATAAAGGAGCCACGTATTGAAGGAACAACAAGGCAAGCTGAGGACAAAAGGCAGGGTGGTGAGTGTGGGTGCCACCCTCTTCCTGCTGGGTTCAGTGGGAAGGCTGGGCCCCGAGGGGACCCCCATCAGCAGGGTGCAGACAGTGGCAGGGGCTCTGGGGACACGACCCTCACGCTGTGGGGAATGCGGCGAACTTGGGGAGCACCCTCCACCTCTACCTCTGGGTCCTGTGTGGTGTGATACGTGTTGGGTTTGGAGGAAATGTGTCTCCCTGCTGTGTGCCCCAGGAGTGCAGCGGGCAGGGAGAGGGCTGGCAGCACCCGCCTGCCATGAATGTGCTGCCTTGTTCCCTCTCCTCATCCCATTCCTGGGAACAAAGGACTGGGCAGGAGCGGGCAGGCAGCGGGCCCTGGCACGCTGGGCACTGGCTGCCAGTGTGCTCTGTTGGCAGGCCTGGGCTTCGTGGGGAGCACTGGGGCATTGGGGACCACTCGTGCAAGCTGATGTGCTTTTTGGGGTGCCTGTGGCCCGCTGCTGGGACCCAGTACCCCCCAGCCCTTGGTGCCACCATGCTTACGTCCAGGTAGTTGATGAGGGGCTCGCTGGCCTCTGTGAAGGCAGAGCAGTCCTCCCTGTACTGGACCATGTCGAGCTTGTGGGCTTTCCAGAAGTGGGAGAGCTGCCCCCGGTCCCGCAGCAGCTTCCGCAGGGAACGGTGCCGTGTCAGGGTCACCCTGGGGGAGCCAAATCCTGCTCACTCCCCTGCAGCTGAGGATGCTGCCGCTGTCCTGAAGTCCCCACGTCTGCCCCGAGGCTCTCAGCACCACCAGGATGCAGGTCCAGAGCCTGCTCCCCTGCATCCCCCACCCAAACGCAAGGCACTGTGAAATGGGGTGGGGAGGGGGGGCTTGATCTGCTTTAGGACTCATCAAATCACGGGTGAAGCTGGCAGGAGAGTGTGCACAGCCCAGCACCCGTGGGATGGAGCTCCACGGGACTGCTGGTAAAGCACCTTGAGCCTGGCAGCAGGGACCAGAACCAGGGTGAACTCATGCTGGCCTTTTCTGCCCCGTCTGCTCACACAGACCTTAACTGGAGCCTGAGACTCACCCTGCAGACCTCCCTGCAGCCCACTGCTGCTGCTGGGCTCTGCTGGG
>NW_008617686.1:0-323 GCF_000691845.1 Merops nubicus | reverse complement strand
GCCCCCGCGGTCTGTGCCACGCTCGGAGCTGGCAGGACCCTGGGGGCGAAGCCTCTCGGAGAACTCAGGGAGCTGGGGTGCAGCCTGGGGACCCCCTTACCTCTTCAACCCGCTGGCCACGGCGAGGCAGAGCACGGCGAGGAGGAGGAGGAGGGTCTTCATGTCCGGTCTGTGCCACGCTCGGAGCTGGCAGGACCCTGGGGGCGAAGCCTCTCGGAGAACTCAGGGAGCTGGGGTGCAGCCTGGGGACCCCCTTACCTCTTCAACCCGCTGGCCACGGCGAGGCAGAGCACGGCGAGGAGGAGGAGGAGGGTCTTCATGTC
>NW_008617685.1:1676-3922 GCF_000691845.1 Merops nubicus | reverse complement strand
GATCAGGCCAGTCCCCGGTCCCCAGCACCACGGGGCTCCACCGTTGCCTCCCCGCCGGGTCTGAGCAGCCGTCCCGTGCCGGGGCAGTTGTGTCCCCCCACCCCACACTGCTTGGACCGTTGGACTCGCTGCGGGTCTCCCCCGGCCCTGCTGGGGCCACTGGCTCTGGCTGGAAGGAGCCGGGTGCTTGGAGCCTCGGGGTCTCTGCAGGCTGCAGCTGGGGGCAGCAGCAGCAATGACAGGTCGCTTTAATGAGCTAATAAATATGTTTCTTTTTTGAAAGAGCACTGCTGGGGTTTTGTTGTTTCTGTGTCTCCTTGCAGCGTCGGGACAGGTGAGTGTAAATACATGGAGTCTGTGCTTGCTGCTGTCTGCACCCTGCAGAGAGGCTCTGGATCCTTCCAGGGTTGTGGGCTCCTTGTGATGCTTCTCTGACCGTGCCCTGGGTGTTTGGGGAGTGTCTGTGCTGGGGGGGCTGCGTCTGGGGGCTTGTTAACCACAGGGAAGATAAGGGAGGGTTGGTTTGTCCAAATCTCGGGCTGGGCAAGCATGAGGAGGAGTGAAACTTGAGGGTAAACCCTTGAGGTTGGTTAAAGGAAGACAAGGACACAGTTTTGCCTTAGGTGAGGCCAATTCTGTTGGGAGGAAGAGAAACCTTTTGGTGCTGGTGCAGGCTGGCAGACGTGTGAGTTTAGGCAATTTTGGTGCTTCCTCTGTGAGCAGCAGCAGTTCTGTACTACACGTGTTCATGAAATAAAAGGGTTGGTTGGTTTGTTTTTCTTTGCTGCTGATGCTTTTCATTTCAGGAAGTGGACAGGCTGATGTCACTGCAAGCCTGGTAGAGCAGCAGCTGCCTTGGAAGATCACAGGTCTGGCCTGTTGATCTCTTCTCCCAAGGAACAAGGGACAGGACAAGAGGAAATGGCCTCAAGTTGCCCCAGGGGAGGTTGAGGTTGTCCCTGAGGAACAATTTCTTGCCCTGGAGGGTTGCCCAGGGCTGTGCCAGGCTGCCCAGGGCAGTGGTGGAGTCCCCACCCCTGGAGGGGTTCCCAAGCCGTGGAGATGTGGGGCGAGGGACACGGGGCAGTGGGGACCTGGCAGTGCTGGGGGAGGGTTGGACTCCATGACCAGAGCAGCTCTGTGGCTGGGTGACACTTGCCCTGTCCCTGGGCAGCAGATGGACTGATGCCACGTGTCCTGGTTCCAGAGGGTCCCTCTTGGTTGGCCGCAGGGTCATTGTTTGGAAACCTCTGGTTTAGTGTCACAGCCCCAGCAAAACCACTAAATCAGCCCAGGATTGCCCAATTCTGCCTTTTCTGCCAGACCAGCTTGGAGCACTGCCTACCTCCTCCTGGTAGATGAGCATTAGCTCCTTCCTCACCCCGGGGAGGGCAGAGCTGGGCTGGCCCTTCCCCTGGCCAGAGGGCAGGAGGGGTGTGGGCCAGGGGGGTTGCTCTGGTGCAGGGTCTGCTTGGCAGCTGGTTCTGCTGGGGTTGCTGGGGTGGGTGGGTGAGGATGTGGCTCTGGAGCCGTGTGCTCTGGTGGCCCCCAGCCCCTGTCGTGGGCACTGAGGTGCCTGGTGTGATGGAGGGGGGGTGTCAAGGGCACTCCTCTCCATGTCTCTGGGCTTGGGTGAAGGGTCCTGCACCCTCACTCGAGGGCAGGAGCTGCCATAGCTTGAATTTGGGTTTTTTTTTTGTTTGGTTTTGGTTTTTTTAGGGTCAGTAAGGGGCAGGGTCTGCCATAGCTTGAATTTGGTTTTGTTGTTTGTTTGGTTTTGGTTTTTTTAGGGTTTTTCATCAATTTTTGTGTTTAAGTTTTGTTTTCAAACCCAACCCTGCTGAGATGACCACGGTCCTCAGGAGGGGGGTGTTGCAAAGGGAACACTTTGATTTGAAACCAGCAGGTTGGGGAGGCAGAGCTGCCCAAAAAAAGTCTTGTTTGCATTTGAAAGGCTGCTGGGGAGAGGTGGGGGAAGCAGGAGAGGGATGTCTGTCCATCCTGCCCGTGTCCCCAGGCTGCACTGGATGCTGGGAGCAGCAGCATCTTTCTGGAGATAGTTTTGGTGCCTTATTTAAAAAATAGGGGTTTAGGGACTCTGCACATCCACCCTTGTTTGGAGACCCTGGGATCACCTTGTGGTGTTTATTTTTCCACCCTTTGCCTGGGGTGTGGATGCAGCACCACCCTGGGGAAAACCTCCCTGCATCCTGAAATGGGGCAGGGAGGGTGCCAGGGCCTGGGCT
>NW_008617685.1:326-1177 GCF_000691845.1 Merops nubicus | reverse complement strand
GAGCTGCTGGAGCAGGGGGGTTGGACGGGGTGAGAGGTCCCATCCCACCCCACCCTGCTGGGATCTCCAGTGTTAGCAGCACACTCAGCACCAGGCACCCGCTGCCGTGCCACCCATAACGCCCTGCCTCCAAAATACCACAGACTCATCCAGGTTTTTGTTTAGAAAAGGACACAGCCCTTCTGAAGGTGAGCCGGGTGCTTTTCGGGGTGTTGGCCGGGGCTGGGCTGTCCCTGGCACGGGCAGGGTGTGCCCAGGGCTGGCAAGGCAAGAGCATGGCCCCGGTCAGGCTGTGTGGTGTGGTGGGGTGATAACCACCAGCTCCACGAGCTATCTTTAGCAGAGTTATAACCAGGAAGAAAAGAGATTTATTCCTCTAAGGCGTGAGATTCTGTTTCGTTTTGGCTGAGTGTGAACCTGGGGCCACAGCTGATCAGGAGCCCTGCCCAGTCAGAGGCTTTTCCCTCCCAGGCTGCCTGCTGGTGAGAGCTCTCCCTCCTTTCTTCCTTGTCCTCTTTGTACTTGGGACTGAGGAAATATCAAGGGCTGGGATCACTGCGAGCTGCTTCTTGCCTCTCCTGCACGAGCAGTGGCACTGAGCTCCACAGAGAAGTGTTTGTGGATGTTCTGCTCTGTCTCCTGGTTCTTCAGCCCTGGTTTCAGCACGGGGGGACCGTGTCCCACCTACAGACCACAGGCAGGTTGTCCTCACAGTGCTGGCAGCAGGTCCCACACCTGGGGCTCTGCTTTGGGGACCCCCCAAGCCCCGTGCTCGCAGCTTCAGTGCTGCCATGGTGGGTTCCCAGGGCTGCAGGGGGGGCCGTGCACCCCAAACCTGGAGCTTTGGGGTG
>NW_008617685.1:0-239 GCF_000691845.1 Merops nubicus | reverse complement strand
CCCCGCCGGTGCCACCTGCCAGGGGCTCCCCTTTCCTCCCTGGCACGTCCCGGGGGTGCCAGGGCTGCAGCCGGGGGTGGAGAACTCGCACCTAGAGACAAATGACGTAAGGGCCGCGGCTGATGAGGCTCAGTCCCTGTTCTCCGCCGGGCTCGGTGCCGATGGAGGCGCTGCCCCTCGCCTTTCCTCCGCCGGGCACCCGCGGGGCACAGCTCCCAGCGCTCGGGGGGACCTGGCCA
>NW_008617684.1:932-1134 GCF_000691845.1 Merops nubicus | reverse complement strand
CTGCCCGCCCAGAACCTGCAGGTTCAGACGGTGACACCCCAGCTGCTGCTCAATGCCCAGGGCCAGGTCATCGCCACGCTGGCCAGCAGCACCATCCAGGCAGCTGCCGTCAAGAAAACCAGCACCCCCGAGCCCCCCACCAAGAACGAGGTGAGCGGTGGGCGTGGGGCTGGCAGCCACGCAGCCCAGGGCCGGCAGGGCG
>NW_008617684.1:0-552 GCF_000691845.1 Merops nubicus | reverse complement strand
ATGTGGCCGCTTGCTTTGGGACCCAGTCAGAGCTCTGGAAGCACACGAGCATCTTTGGGAAGCAGCCACGTTGCTTTTGGAGCACGTGAGCACCTTTGGGAACCAGACTTGAGGCTTTGGGACCTGGCCATGTTGCTTTTGGAGCTTGTGAGCACCTCTGGGACCTGGCCACGTGGCTGTGCAGCCCGGCCGTGCAGCTCAGGGAGCACATGAGTATCCCTGGGACACGGCCACGTTGCTCTGGTAGCGCATGAGTGTCTTTGGGATGTGGCTGCGTTGCTCTGGGAGCACACGAGCACCTTTGGGACCCAGCCACATTGCTCTGGGAGCACGAGTATCTCTGGGGTGCATCCCATCCTGCCCCGCAGCATTGCCCTGTGGGACGTCACACTGTGTCCTCCCAGCTTTCCAGCTGGGGTGGGACGGGACCAAGCCTTGCCATGGCAGGAGTAGAGGTGCTGGTTGCCCTCAAACCTGTGTGGTGGGACACCCCAGACTGGGCAGAGTTGTCAGGCCCCATTCCCAGCGTGGAGCTGGGTGGTTTCCAATGTC
>NW_008617683.1:0-8663 GCF_000691845.1 Merops nubicus | reverse complement strand
CCCCGCCACCCTCGCCGAATGGCTCCTCTCGCTAGCCCCACGTGTCCTGAATAATAGCCACGCTCGCCGATTTAAAAACTGCTACTGCCTCAGGCATCGATCCCTATAAGGAATAAAGAGATGTATCTCTGCAGGTGTGCCTACATTAATAAGGTGATGTGAAACTTCTCAGTCTTGGGTTTAAAGTGCACGGGTGCTGTGCAGCTGTTGGGTGTATCGTAACTGTGCTGCAGCTTTGGTGGAGCAGCGTTTCTGATGGCACGTGAATTAAGCCCGAATCTAATTTACTAATCTCCTTTTCCAGAGGATTCACTGTCTTGCAGCTCTCATATCAGTCCAAACAGAAACAAAATTACATCTAAAAATTCAAATTCTTCCCCACCAAGATCCTGATTTTATCACAGTCGTTTACTATAAATCTGTCTCTTGCAGTTTTGGAGAGCAAGGTTATGATTTTTAGTTTCCTGCTATCAGTCTTTTGGGGGCCTTATTTATTAACTCTATGAATGGCAAATTCAGAACTCTCACTTTCTTGTACCATCATCTCCTTTCTACACTACTTTAAATAGAATTGATATTCCTGATAATCTGACCTAAGTACAGATGCAATAGCTCAAAGTGCCTACTCTGTTTCCAGTTCAATATAGATTTGTTTGCAGCTTCCAACAAACTCTTCAAGGTTAACATAAACTCAAGCCCTGGGTGATGGCCATTTCTGAAGACTGTATATAGCCCTTGTATGCTGGAAAACTCTACAGATGTGAGGCAAACACAGGCAAATAACCTTTCTGCTCTTAGCAAAAATTGTATGTGATTTCCAGGTTCATTGTGAATGCAATGTAAATATCATTATTATCATTAATCTAGAACTGCAAGTTGTAAAGATTACAGACTTGGTCTGGCATTCCCACGTGAGCCAACAGATTCATGTACAAATAAAAGACTTCCAAATAGGACACTAAATCAAGCTACTGTAGGACCCACAGACATTTAAAAGTCTCTCCCTGACAGAAAAATAACAACCTACCCCACCCACATCCCAAATAAAAACCTTGGAGAGACTTCTGTAAGAGACTTTGCTGAATGAAAACATCTCTGAGAAGGCACATCTAAGCCTTCCCAGTGTGCCAATGTGCAATACTGGGAGGAGGAGATGACAGGGAGAGTGAGTGACACCAACCAGGGACACAGTACGAGAGCACCTTGGTGCCCTGGCTGGTGCCATTGAATAACCAGAAGGCCCCCGAGCCTCTCCATACATCCACTTCCATTTCCATGGTCTTAGTAAACCAATAAGTAGCTGCACAAGTTAAGCTTTATAGAAACCAGCGGGCATGCAGCACCATGACCTTCTGCTGTCTTGTTGCTGCCACACTGCAGAATTTCTTGGATGGGGCACTCTTCAGTTTGTTTTCATATTGGCACAAATATCTGTGGGGATGTGATACTTCTGAGAATCCTCGGCTGAATTTGGCTAATATTGGTCAAGAGTTCAGGGAAGAGACAAACAAAATTGACAGGGCTATCATACAAGCTTAATTTCCTTAGAAAACGAGGCAAAACAAATTGATTTTGACAGTTGCTTGAATAATACTTCAAAAAATCTTTCACTCTTCATAGGTAATATAACCTAACAACTGACTTCAAAAGTGGTTTTTGTTGCTAAGGCAGGCACTCCAAAGTTTATTAATACCAAACTTCTAGTTCCTTCAAATATCTTAACTTTTTATTTTGTGTATAATCTGTAAGACATCTCTTTTCTCATTGCAGGGCCCTAACTCAGAACAAGGCTGGCATTTTCATCCTCACTATTCATGTATGGGCCCTGTCTTAGGTATTGCATACAGCGTTGAATCACTATTTTCCTTAAAAAGGGCTTTCTGTTTCATTCAGCACTGTTAACAACTGTATTCTGCCTAAGTGTCAACACAAAACTTTACTCTAAAGGCAAATATCATCATTACCATTAATACAGGGTAAAACTGAAACCAGGCCAAGAGGATAGATTCAAAGAGGAACTAGCAAATCTTTAAGCAAATCAGAGTCTGAGTTCTGAAAATGAGCCCTGAGCCTGGTGCTTGCAAATGAATGCCTGGAAATTAAGAACACCAAACAAGCAGCAGTCTGCAGTCACCAAGCAGTGACTTAGACCTTAGGCCCTTTCAAGATGTGGTCGACCAATGAAAGAATTCTGTTATTTTGTGTAAATCCAACTGCCTTAGCTACTGTATCACCTTTATTCATGTATTCATCTGCTTCATTCATCTACTAAGCTTTCCAGCTTGCTTTTCGTTTTTTTTTCCCCCCTCTAACAAACCACCTTTCATGGTGAATGAAAAGTCATTCACTGCCTAGTCCTATGGCTTTCCTGTGGCCCAGTCTTTGTATATCATGCATTCCTAGTAGACCATAATTAAGGGTTATATGTAGGACATAGTGAAAGATTGTATTGTCAGGATATAATTAAAGGCTGTATAAGAGAATCCTGGAAGAATAAACATCTGTAAATACTGAAGTGTTTACCTGTGAAGTACTTGACTTAGGCTAAGGTCAAGTTTAGGTTATATTTTGGTATTTAGTCTTCTAGGTTGTCTGTGCATTTCTTTCCTTTCATTAAGGCTAAAAAGACTTGTTTACTGCAGATCCTTATTGTGCATTTTTGCAGGGGAGTTGACTCTAAAGTACAAGAGTGTATCGATAGAGAACATATGCAGGACTCTCAATGGTCACCCAGGTCAGTGCAGAATTTCATCCAGTCTGGAAAAGTTGCCTCCTGGACATAAAAAAAAAAATTAAATTCTGCAGTTACTCAAGCCTGCATGCAAGCAACAGCGAAGCATAATTTCCTAAGTAAAGTCTGCAAAAACTTTTTTATAACCATAAGGCATTAGCAAGCTAATGTAGGGATTGCAGCCAGCTGCCCCTGTGATACAACCAGTGAGAAAGTGAAGTTTAAACCTGTGCTGGGAGCAGGGTGAAGGCACAGCTTTTCAGCAACAAATCATGTTTCTAGACAGGCACAGTAGTTCCAGTGCCTAGATAGCTATTATGGTTTCTTTATCTTTCCAGAGATTCAGAGATGGGTCTGTGTCCCAGACAGCATTCCATGCTTTGTCCTCTTGTCAACACATTGATCTTTGAAAGAGACTTTTTCTCAGATTGAGGAATTTCCAAGACAGGCTTGCCTAAAAGACCTTCTTGGGTGGGTTTATCTTCTCTAGGCACAGATAATTTACTGGGCTGGTTTAGGAAGACAAACACTTCCAAACGGCAACTTATTTCGTAAAGAACAGAATAATCTCTGGTATTGACTGTTTCCTTCTGACTGTACAGGGAGTTCCTGAAGTTAGATGGCTGAATATGGGACTGCATGCTCAGTAACTTAACACAGATAGGATTGAACTCAAGCCAGAGTTAGACATATGCATCTAAAAAAAAGATGTCAATCATAATGAAATAGTGCAAAATGATGGAATCTTTCACAGTGAAGCCACAGGTGTTACGCTCTCACGATTCTCATCTTTTTAAAATAGAGAGGACAAATTTCCTAACATAAAAAGTCCTCCTAATCGGTAGTAAAAAGGAAAAAATAATTCAAAAGCCAATACAGCTCTATTAGTACTTTTCACAGGTATTTTTCATTCTAAAAAAAAAAACCCCAAAGCTCAAACTCACAAACACAGCGTTTAAGGCTAGGGATACAGACTTCAGCATCATAGATGACAACATTTCAGTACTAACATAGTTTTTAAACATCATGGCTACATTTTTCCCAAGTTGTAAGGGAAGCCTGTATACCTGAAAATGTTTTTTATACTGCTCTAAAAAGTGCAATTTTTTTTTTTTTTTTAAACAGTGGATGTCAGGCTAACATATAATACACATATACATATATAAATATATATAAAATATAAGCTACATATATACATATATATACATACATATAACTATAATGTATCTTACATTATAATTACCTCCTAGTAAGAACATTCTGAGTAACATAATATTGGAGACCTTTGGGCTGAAGTCAATGAAATACTAATCCATCCTCCGTGCTTCAGAACTCACCACAAGCCAGAAAGAATAATTTTACTTGGCCTAACAAGGGCTTCTAAGGTGAAAAGGGGCACCCAGACCGTTGTTGTGTCCTGAGGCTTATGACAGCTAAGAATAAGGAAGAACCATAACACTATAATTAAAAAAAAAGACAAAGCAGAGACCAAATAGATGTTTCCTATGAGCTGCAATGTTTAGCTTTATCATATGAGCAAATAAATACATTGGCAATGAAAATTTCTAAGACTCATCCCAATTATTCTTCTATTCACTGCACAAGTACTTTTATATTGAAAAAAAAAAGGGATATTTAAAGATATATTATGAATGATGCTCTTAGTTTGCTTTGCGCATTATGATCATGATCATAGATCATGATTGAATGATAGAGAACAATAGATTGAATAAATAATGAGAAAGTCTTACAAAATTAAGTAGTTTAATCTGAATTAAGCCTAGAAAGTTCAGGTTCTGCCTTCCCAAAACTCTTGTGCTTGCCCTTCTCACCACTCCACCCAATCCAAATAATTCTTTCCCTTTTTCTCCATCTCTGTG
The DNA here is from genome assembly GCF_000691845.1 of Merops nubicus. NCBI lineage: Eukaryota > Metazoa > Chordata > Aves > Coraciiformes > Meropidae > Merops > Merops nubicus. The sequence continues at coordinate 4,052 of NW_008617683.1, read as the reverse complement.
CTCTCTCATTTTCCAAAGACTCTTTCACTAACTATTTGCATAGTTACATGTGAAGACTCCAGTATAAAGCCTATTTGATAGCTAATACAGGGGAAGTAATTCTTAACTTTCTAATACAACTATTTTAGATTGTATTCAGTTTTAGGAGTTGAGATTTAAATGTTGCATATCAAACTTACAATTTCCTGATGTATTAGAAATTGTACTGTAAAAACAGTACTTGTTGGGAAAATTCACTATAATTCCTTGTTTGCCAATTACATTAACACACAGGAAGCAATACGATGTTTAGGGAAATGAAAGCTGATGTCAATAAGGAATTTATTTTTTTAGTGAGGGCTACTGATAAAGGAGTATTTTTCATGAAAGGATGAATTTTCTACCAAATTGCTCCAAGAGATCAAATTTATGCATAAAATGGTCCAACTGAGAGATGACATAGTTAGGAAAACTGCTTTTGCTCTGCCAGTGACCTGCTCTGTGACTTTATACAATTCAATAACTCACTTTCTTTATTGCTTCAGTTTCCAAAACTGTAAGATGAAGGAAATTAGACTTATCCATCTGCGTAAGTTTATGAATGAAAGAGTCTGAAAAGTATTACTGTATAGTAATCCAAATCCAAATTCAAAGAAAAAACACTGTTCACACTTTAAGCTCAACAAAGTACAATATTTCTACAGCTCAAAGATTTTAAGGTATTCTAACAATGCATATGCATAATTCTTTTTAATGCATATGGATTCCTGAATAACTAAGCTTCACAGAAAAATTATTTACTGATCTCTAGCAAGTAATGTGAACATTTTAATGAGTAAATATGCAAATAGATAATTAGGCTGAAAAAATCTGTAAACCTTTAGCTATAATTCAAATAAATGTTACGAATCAGGAAAAAAAATACAACTTCATGTAGGAAAATCCACTCATTTTGTAGTACATTGCTTAGAGAATCTGGTCATTTCCATAGGAAAGAAATAGTTTCAGAGTGTGTTCAGTTTCATCAGGAGGTTAAATGCTTTTTACAACAATGATATTTAGACTGTAAGCTCTTGAGGACAGAGACCTTTTCTTTTTAATATCTAGAAAGTGCCATGCAAAGATACGTGTATACATTAATATTTAATACACAAATAGTAATAATACCTCTGAGTGAGGAGCCTACTTGCTCACAAAATCATACAGCTCTGAATGTAAATATAACAGTCTTACAATTGTAACTAGAGCTACTCTGAAGTAATACCAAGAAATACCTGAGACCTGTGTATTTGCAGTCGGCATGTATTTGTAAGTCTGATTTCTGAAATGATGAGATTTGTGTGGTTTGAGACTTGTGGTTAACTGTGTGTTTACATGTGGACCTTTTTTTTTGAGCTCCATGAGTAACCTCTGAACCTAATGACCAACTTCAACCTGCACTCATAGAGGTCTTTAATAGATACTCTTATCCATCTGTGAAAGAACATGCTAACATCTTCACTAAAGGGACAACTGCAACATAAAGTCAGCATGCCGTACTAGATATCAAAAAAAAAAAAAAATGTGAGGAAAATGCTAAGTTTAGAAAGCTTTAATCATAAGTATGTATTTACTAGATATGAGAGTAGTCCCTTCTGAGTCAAGCTTCACGCCCCTTGCTGATCCTCTTGCGTCTAACAATGAACATTCTGATAAAAAGCATTTTTTTTCAGTTACATTTGTGCCCCCAGTGGATTCTCTGCTGTCTAATTAGGGCTGAGCTTGTGCTGAAACCTTTGTATAACTCCATTAAAACATCAATCAACCATAAGACAAACCTAATGGAAACGAGGCATTCTTAGATGCAATACTGAGGCAACTTCTTGATACACAATTTTTAGATAGTATTGCTACATTTTCTATGTTTAAATATTAATTCCAAATATATATTCTTTATATACACATATATGCCATTACATCTATTTTAATACTTTAAGCACACCTACTTGTTTCAGTACAGCTTGTAAACAATAGCATGTCAATTGTGTTAGAGAATACATGAATCTGGTTCTGTTTCTTCCTAAACACACACACAAAAAAAAAAAAAAGGGAAAGGGAAAAAAGAAGCATCTCTGTTGCTGAACTGAATGCAGCTGGCCATATCCTGGAGTCTTGTCAAGTGGCAAACACAGTGTGGAGTTTCCATACGTGGTTTTTTTGGGCAATACAAAAAGCACATAGCTCATTTTATTTTTGTATGTATTATGTTATGGGTCTAAGCTACTGCTGAATGTGTATTCCAGCATACTGCTGGAATTTAGCACTTGAACTTTGGGTTTGCTGACATGGTATAGTTGCAGAATCACATGCAGAATTCTTGGGTATATTCTATTCCTTTATGTACAGAGTATGGTACAGAACAAAAATTGTTCTATAGATTTCAAACAGTATTTAAAAAAAAAAAAAGTAGGAACACAACATTGCTTCTGGTCAAACCTACCCTGCATTTCGGGAAATACTTAAGTCCAGAAGTGCTGTGCGTAACCGGCACAATACACCACTTTTTGGAAAATGGTATCCCTAAGGAACTGTAACAGTTCATCACGGAGGCTGCTGCTAGCCCTTCCAATGCATAAATTATTCCTCTTTTCAGTGCTGTGCATATCTGAGGGCATAATCAAGCCTTAGTGCTGGAGGGAGATACTTTTTATTCTAAGAGATGACGTCTGGAAGGAAGCCATTTTGCTTAATCTCCGTGAGGCATTACTCTTAAGTGTCATAAGGAAATACTTTGCAGTTCCTCTCAAGTTCATGCACACACTGAGATTTTCTTGAACACCTTGAGACCGATGAAGGTTCCTATATTCATCTCACAGGCCACCAGCTCAAAACCAGCCTAGTTCTAATAAATGACTATTGATCACTGTTTAGAGCAGTATGTGGCATGCACTAATAAGCACATAGGAACTACAAAACTGAACATTACCACCTACTACTACCATACTTCTAACTGCACAGAAGAGGATGCTTTCCTAGGAAAGCAACACATACAAGTTACAACTCACTAGTGTGGTTCATTTCAGACTTTCCACCTTTTGTACTCTGGTATAAAACCTTAATGATCAGAAGATATGTCTTAAAGATAAACTAAAGGCAAATAAGATGCCAGGACATTACAGCAGCACTTAATAGATAGCAACTCTAGTACTCTGAAATTTGTTTACAGTGCACATCAGTTTTAGAGGGTCAGGGTTTGAATATGTTGAACTAAGAGGCAGAAATAAAGTAACTTGAGGTGGCAGAAAGAGCAAAAACTACAGGTTTTGCACATGTTAAAAACTTTCTCCAGAACTGTCAGGGCAGCACTTTCTACAAATGGAGAAACACTTATTTTTTTAGGTTATATTTAATGCTTATTGTGATTTTTTTTTTCCCCATCCAATAAAACAAAAAGCAGTGTCCTGGTTTGAGCTAGAACAGAACTAATTCTGTTTGGTGATTTTACTTTTCAGCTAAGTCTTGTCTGAGTAACTGCATTTGCTGAAGTTAATGGTATACTTTCACAGACAGTCTGCTTCTGGAAGTGGTAATGCTTGATGTTTATAGAGAGTACTAAGGATTGGTATGCAGAATGCCATATTGCTTACCATACCATATATGCTTATACGTGCTCCTATGAAGACCAAGGTCACTGCTAAATCTTCTGTACCATGTTGGGGATGCAGAAAATAAGAGGATATACCTGCAGAGAGATGTGGACAGGACAGGTGACCCTAAACTGACCAATAAAATAATCCATTCCATATATGTCTTATTTGGCATGAATAAGTATGAAGCTGAGTGATCATGAAGGTCAAGCTCTTTTCTTCAGTGGCTGGTGTCTAAGGAGGACTCTGTTCTACCTTCAGTCCTGACCCATGTGTTCCTGAATCCAGTTCCATCTGATGTTGAGTCCAGTCTGGGACTTCTTTAATGCCTGTTCTAGAGCATCAGTAGCGATGGTGATGTAATTACCATCAGGGCATCTGGGTTTGATATTAGGTTTGTATATATTTGTATATATTTTATATTATTATTATTATTTTAATTAAAGC